>NC_068982.1:32419672-32429056 GCF_001194135.2 Octopus bimaculoides
AATCCACCAAGGGAAGGTATGTCAGAAGAAAGTAATTCAACAACGCGGGTTGATGAACCATAAGACGTGTGGCCAGAACCTCCTGGAAAATAACCATAGTGAGGGACATTCCACAGTTGAATTAGAACATTCACAAACAGTGAAAGAAGACATGCACCCAACACCAGAGCTGAAGACACCTCCGAAAGGGGGTGGCCCCACCACGTCAAAATGGTAGAGGAGTAGGGGCCAAAACCGGACGTGGTTCCTCCTGATGATGTCTTGAGCTAACTGGATCCTATAAAGGAGCTGTTGTGGTAGCAGACCACGAAACATGGTTGAAATTCCTATAATTTAAAATTATATGTATGTAATATATATATAGTTCTCCCTATATATGTGTGTGTGTGTGTGTGTGTGTGTGTGTGTGTGTATACACACCATCACATACACACACTTTCACTGTTGTTAGCAAATGAAGCTCCTCAAGTCATTTGCATGAGTTTCATGTTGTTGATTATTCAAAACAATAGAAAAAAGCAGTGTGACTATGTACAAGTAAAAATGCTCATTAACTCTTTGAAATATGATAAGTCACTGTGATTTGATTGATTGCCAAAAAACGTTAAAAATGTATGAATCATTGATTTATTCAATTTTTATTTTTTGTCAAACATGAATTATATATTTATTCAGTCGCAAAACAGGTTTCCATGTTTTTCAGGAGTATATGTGAGAAACACACCAACAGGAATGAGATTATTGTTTAAGCCATCCTCAAGTTAATGAAAATCTGAATTTTTATCATTTTTTTTATTAATGATCTTTCACGGTATGGCAAAACTAAGATGTGGATATGATTTTAAGCAGTTGATATTTGGAAATTCCCCAATAAATATTGACAGAAATATCCGGAAGAATTCCTATTTTTCATTTGTGAACAAGCATTCACTAATTCATATACTCTTCTCCATAATTTGTGAAGCACTGTCCAAAGAAGCTACAAAAACTAAAACTTAAACAGCAGCCCTGAAATTTCTAGTAATGTGCATTAATATAACATCCAAAAAAGGAGTACATTAAGTGCCTTACTGGAAACACTACATTGTATTGAATCAAATATGTATTCAATGTTCTTTAAATGAAATGAATACAGGAAAATGAGGTAAGCCTCAAAATTTCCTCCACAGTATAAACAACTAGAATCATTTGAAGTTTATGTTTTCAGTATGATAAAAACATTTTTGTCTTTTTTTAAATCATTCAGCAACTTTTAAAACATATATGAAAATTTAATAAAATCTAAAAACACCAAACACACTTATTTCTTTAGATACAACCAAGATATGGAAGAAAATGGTAAATGGTATTCAACAGACACCTTTCCAGCAATATACAAAATACCTATGAGAGAACCAACTCTATTACTCATTATTAGTTTACAAGTAAAAAAGATAGCCACCAGCATAAAGTTAGATAATAGAGTAAAATCTTTAGTGGGAACCATACAATACTTTTAAAGGTCATAATGAGAATTTTCTTCAAACATCAAATATATATAAATAAATCTGCGAAGAAGTGAAATAAAATAAGTTGGAAACTTTCCAGCATTTACGACACTGTATCATTAAACATACTATCTCTCTTTAAAATTCTATCAACAAACATTTACTTTCAGACACTCAAGAAGCCATCTTACCACTTCACTGTCCAAACATATATATGGAATTTAAGTAATGATAACAATAGCAAATATGAATTCTGTTGCTTCATTATGGAACAGGAATCTCCTTACATTAATGACTCTACAAAATGTGATTTTTGTCCCTTTCCGAAGTATAACACATGATAGTAATTTGCACTTTTGAACTAAATATCAGAATTGGTGAATATACATTGATATATGTGGAACGGTTGGAAGGGTTTCCAAATACCAACTGGTTAAAAATTTTTTTTTTTTTTTATTATACTAAATTTGTCACACCCCAAATGATAGTCATACACTGAAACAAACAAACAAACAAAACAAACAATTTTTTCCTTTGTACTAAACAATAAGCTAACCCTTTACTTTTGTGCATGTTTTATTATCAAATGCATGAAAATATGTGTTTTTACAGACAAATAGATGAATGTACCATGTGTTCTGTGTATACAAATAGAACAGCTGACTTGATTTTGGGGGCGTTTTTTTGGCAATCAATCAAATATCAATGTTAAATATGTTTACCTACACCTTTGTTTATATATTGCCAAACTACTTACTTGCTTAAACGGTTTGAATAATTGGCAGGGTGAAACTCAGCATAGATATTCAAGAAGTTCCAGCTTGCATCAAATATATAAAAACTCTACTTTATATATTGAGTACTTTTTACTGTGTTTGTAAACATAAAAGTTCACCAACCCATAAGTCTAAATATCATTAATACAAGTGCTAACCATTAACAATATTTCTTCTGACATCACAATATACTGGAGTGAAAGAAACAGACTATATTTTTCATTTTAAAGATGAAAAATATAGTCTTTATTTTTTTTACATGCTTAATTCAGAACTTATTTCAGTTTCAGTGCCATTGAAAAGAATTCTGGTTCAACAGATTGAAAATAATTAAGCATATACCAGAGATTAAATAGTATTTTAACCATTAAGAGATAACTGGAGCAATCTAGTTTACTAGAACGATAGTACATCTTTTCAACACTATCTATACATTTCTAAGTCTATTAAGATTCAGATAAAAAAAAATTAAGGATATTAAATGATAGCATCATTTCACGTTTAGTGTGGAAGCATCAGTAAGCTTTGTCTACAAAATATCAATAATCATGCACAAAGAATTTATAATTCGAATGGAATTCAATAATCAATACATAATTTTTAATATTGAATCACATTTTCACACCCTTTGTAATATTTATGCTTTTCTTTCGTGGTTTTATATCCATTTCCCCATATTAGTACGAATACAGACATTTTCTACTATTTTTTGCTTCTTTTGGTGCTTGTATCAATTACGGTGACAAAATTGGTTTTATTTTTTTATTTTTTTATTTTTTAGTATTGGAAGCAGTTCTCAGACAAATTACTCAAAATAGAACAGCTGCTTTTCTTTTATGATGTAATAAAAGGAAGACAGACAATACCTAGAACCTTTTGTAAGGCCTCTTAAGACTGATTTGAAAAAAAATGAGGTAAAATGCATCTTCAAGGTTGTGTAGACTGGAGTTTTGATCCGAATGCTTGGAAAAGGGTCGATTCTGCAAATGCCACATGGCATTAGACTGGGTGACCATTTGAGCAAATGTAGACTGTTTGGTTGTTTGATTTCAGGAATAACATCAATAACTTCTGAAGCTTTTGTATTTTTATATCATCATTTTACTCACAAAATCATTAAAAGGCATATCGCACATTATATATATAATGTTATATATGCATTGTATATAAATTATACATAATATATTCATATGCATGCACTCTCTCTCACTCTCTCTCTCTCTCTCACACACACACACATACACACACACAATTATATAATTATTTTTCAGCAAAGAAAGAAAAGCACAATGAAAGAATAAAATAAATGGAAACATATGATGTGTACTTACGATGTTTCTTCTTTGGACAGTGTTGGATCTGACATTTTCTGCGTATGATCGGTTTTGTAGCTGGGTCACAATCTTCAGTCGGTTGACGTGATGCAATATCAAGGCATTTCACCAGACGAATCTGGTCACCAGTTCCACAAGTTTTGGTGCACTAAGAAGATAAAAAACAAAATACTCTTTTTTGAAAATGCAAAATCTTGAAGTCAAATTGATTTATAATTATGCATAAAATGATATATTCAAATACACTTATCTCCAACCACCCAACGCCCACACATACATATATTACATTCACACATACATATATTACATTCACACATTCATATATAGGAAGAGAGAGAGAAATAGAGAATGAGGATCAGATAGGAAGATGGATTCAGTAACAACCATTCTGGAGAGCAGTGCTTTTGTGAAGTGCAGGGGTGAGATGTGGACCCCTACAACATGCCACAGTGAAGGTATTACACATAAAAGACCAGTAATTTAGAATTAAATTTCTGTACAGAGTAGACATGGACTTTGCAAGCTGTAGTGAAAGCAATCCATCTTAGACAGCAGCAGCTCTGAGTAAAGCCTGATAGAGCGCATTAGAAACACTTCAGTCCTGTCAGGTAACAAATGCAAATGACAGAGTAAAAAGCACAAAGTGATTCGTGATCAGAAGGGTATCCAGACATAAAAGGAAAATATCAAGAATTTTAACAGTCTTATCAGTTCTACCTCCTTTGGAAGCAGAAATGATTTTAATAAAACAATAATTTATATTATTTACATTATTTACATTTGACGGATAATTGTTCTCATCTTGTTTGTTGTTAACACAATGTTTCGGCTGATATACCCTCCAGCCTTCATCAGGTGTCTTGGGGAAATTTCAAATCTGGGTTCTCATACCTAAGGTATTTTTCAATATTATTATTATTCAGGTCATTGCTTGGAATCGAACTCAGAATCTTGGGATTAGTCGCCCATGCTCTTAATCACTACGCCATATGTCCATGGGCATATTGCATAGTGATTAAGACACCTGATTTTACACACATATGATATATGTGTGTATGAATATGTTACACGCCACACACAAACAAACCTACTGTTAACCTACAGGAAGAACTTAAGTTTCATTTCAGAGAATGCTTGAATGCACAATTAAAAAAAAAGAAAAAGCCAGGTTAGCAGCACCATGTAAGAGAATTTAATTGCTATATTCAGAAAGAAAACTGTGCTGCTAGAATCTATAATGTAAATAGTTGATACAAAAGTAGAAAGACTTAAACAGTTGACAATGGAAACATCACAGCCCTCAAGTAAAGATGAAATACTAAAGACTTGGCAAGACGTAGTTTCTATGAAACCTGCATTTGTCAGGCTTCACACATAAAATTGTACTGAATTGAAACATTTACAGATGTTGTATCATATAAATGCTACCAATGACAGCAAGAATGAAAGGACATCAATACAGTGGTAGCTATTATGAAGTTGATGGTAGTCAGAATTAGTATATGAGTTTAGATTATGAAACTGAAGCTAGTTGTGGTGTATCAGATGACATTTGACATGCTGTAAGTGCTGAGATCAAATCCCTGAAAGAAGTTCTGTCTTCATAAGCACAGTACATATGGTCAGTGTCTTTCTTCACCTTGTTTCTTGAGTACGTAGCAAATGGTTCAGGTTTGCTATCTGCTTTAGTCTACAATCTAGTGATGTGGACGATTTGTCATTCATCTACTTCATATCATAAAAGTGATGCAAAGTTAATATCCCTGACAAAAATCACTACAGAGCTTATGAGATGTTTAGTTGTTCTACATATACAGGGGTAAACCAAAAAATGACCTTCAATGTGGTCACTTGAATTGCTAAAATAGCAGCCAAGTTTCTCTCAAAATGCACTTATTTTCTTTAAAAAAGGTTACATTGGACACTGAAGTCATGGATATACTAAACACATCTTTGAGGTCCTGTCTATTGAACATGCAGATATAAAAAGGATCATATTTTTTTGTTCTGCCTTTATATCTCACCCCCTTTTTTTTATTATATTGGAGCCCTAGTATGTATTACCTCCTTTTTTTGTGTGTGTTTGGGTCATCTGTATGTAGATGTGACTAAAGGATGCTGCAACCTTGTTAAGTGAGCTTTTATAAAATCATTCATAGATGGCAGGTGAATTGCCCAGAACAATTTCCTCCAAAATTTATTCAAACAAAGCACAACACACACACCCACACATACACATATCTCCAATTTTTCAACTTATCAAACCTCAATTGGTGAAAAGCCCACAACCTTCAATGCCAATAAATTGTTGTTGTTCCTGAACATCGATTTGTATACCTGCCATGGACTGGTCAAAGTTTACAAACTTTCTAAACTTAGATCCTTGGATCTTACAATTACACACACACACACACACACACACACAGATACAATCCAGATGATAGGTTTGTATACACTTTTCATGAAGGCACATAGCTTAGTGTTCAGAGGTATTTAGCTCACAATCATGAGGTAGTGAGTTCAATTTCCAATGGAGCATTGTGTTCTTGAGCAAGACACTTTATTTCCTGTTGTTCCAGTCCACTCAACTGGCAAAAATGAGCAATACCTTTATTTTAAAAGACCAGCCTTGTCACATATTGTGTCATGCTGAATCTCCCTGCGAACTACGTTGTGAGTACATGTTTCTGTGGAGTGCTCAGCCACTTGCATGTTAATTTCCTGAGGCTGTTCTGTTGTTTGGGTCAACTGGAATCCTCATCATTGTAACCAATGGAGTGCCAGTTTTATACACCTTCCATCTTCCCACTTTCATTCACAAGCTATGGCTCACCTCAAGCCTTCAGAGGATGACATTTGCCCAAAATGTCATGCAGTGGGGTTGAACCAAATATCCCATTGTTCCAAAGCAAACAACTTAATCATTTGGCCATGTATGTATGCAGGTATCATACATATATGTATCTTTGTGTGTGATGAGAGTATGAGTTTTAATGACAAATTTGAGAGAAAAACTTCTAAACTTGGGATGTATGTAAAATTATGTCTCTGGCTTTGAACAATTTATAAGATCATAATTTCAGAAAATTGTCTTAGATTTTTTACTTCAGTTTTTTAAATTATTGAACAGTTGGAATTTTTACACCTTAATCACGAATGTAATGCTAATTGGAGAATTTCTATTTTGGTGGGCGTGGTTTCTCCCCCAACCACAGCTCAGTTCCATATCTAAAAATAAACGTGTTTGTGGACACTAGCTTGCAAATTATTTTGTGCATTATTTTGTACTTATATAGAGTTACATATGAATGTATATATGTGTATGTACATAATTTTACAGCTCATTGATTGCCTGTATGGTGGCAGACTATTTAAATAGACAGACAGATTGACTGAGAGATAGACTTGTAGACAGACAGAGAAATAAATAGATAACTAGATAAATAAACAGAAAGATAAGCAAATGAATAGATTCATGTGTTTATATGAGTATATAAACATTTGTTTCTGAGAGTGAATGATATACATTAATATAAGACATTCTTACATTTATGATAATAGAAAATACTAAGATGTTGAGCATATTCCTGACTAAATATTACACGTTTATTCATACTAATGCAAATATATACATAAGCTCATTTATATATATTTGCATACATTTACACACACGCTCAAATGTTAAAAAGTCTGACTCAAATTTATAGGCTCATTAAACTGGAGCTTATCTCAGTTTCCTACTAAGAATATAGATTACTCCTTTGTATAGGATGTCAGTCCACTGCAAGTTAACTGTTACTTACAGCTAACATTCATTTAAGCTGAGCAGATTGGTATAACAGTAAGGGTTGTATCATGTTGAATGGTACAATGTGCCACCCAGTCTAGGAACAAAAAGCAACATTACAATCATTACTCCAACACCTCAACCACTAAGCTATATGCCTTTGATTGCATATACACCAACACATATAAGCAAACTCACACATAATGACAGATGGAGTTTTTTAGCTAAAGCATTAATACCACTGTACTACAACTATATCATCATCATTATTACTATCATCGTTGTCATTGACATTATCACCAGCATCATTTCTGTTTGTTTCTCCATGCTGTTATGAGTTAGACTAAACTTTTTGAATCAAACTAGATGTTCTTTCTGTAATCTGACCTTACCTGTTCACTGAGTTAGGTATTTCTATTATTTTAGTCCTCATTCACCAAAAATGATTAAACTACTGAAATTTCCAGTCTTTTGTTTACAGGAGAATATCAACAAATAGTAATTATTTTTTGCTCAGCTGTGTTAATGAGGACACAGAAAAGAGACACTCATACACATGCATATATATATATATATATATATATATACACACACACACACACACACACATACATATATGTCTGGCTTCTTCTTAGTTTCTATCTGCTGTGAATTTCACTCCCAAGGCATTGGCCAATCCAAAGATCTCTCCTAGAATACACATTCCAAAGGTGCCACACTGTAGAACCAAACCCAGAATCATATGGTGGCACAGCAAACTTTGTAACCATGCATCCATGTCATCGCTTATATCCATGTATGAAATCCTATCCAATAAGTTTAATAAACATATATTTAATCTCACTGTGAGAATATATGAATATGCACATATCTATCATTTCTGAAACAGTACTGTGTTGGAGTTTTTTGTTAATAAATGTATTTGTAATTTGATACACTCACATCATTACTAAATATATATATATATATATATATATATATATATATATATATATATATATTCACACTGAAGCCAGAAATTTGTTGTAGAGATAGTAGACAGAGAAATAAGTAAATTATAAATACGAAGAACATAATTTCAGTTATTCGTTACAAGATTTATAAGATGATCGTTATCCTGTTTGTAATCTCAGAATATGTTCCTGAATTAAGTAATTCAATGTAGCTCGTACGAAAAACAGAAATTAGATAATTGAATAATTATACAAATAAAATAAAATAAGTAAGAAATGAAGACAAACAGTATTGTATGAAATGTATAGAAAAATCAGTTTAGAAGTAAAAAGAATGAAATGGAGCAGAGTAACTGAAAAACTAGAGAAAATAATGATTGAAAAGGAAGTTTGAAATGAGGATGGTAATGGAGTTGTCACTCTTCTACTATCAATTGTATTGAATTTATAAGTCTTGCATTTATCAGTGTTCATACTGACACCATGAAACATGGTTGTAATAGAGAAAAGTTAAGAGGAAATCTTTGTTTAGGATATGTCTGCCTTCCATTAACACTGTCTGTCATCAGATATATTCCTCTCAAATCATAAATAAAGCACGAAGCGTTTAAAATGTTGGAAAGGAGCAAGTAATGGAGAGTGTTTTGTCCAGCTGAAATTATAAACCCATATCCGTATGTGATGTGATGTGATGCGATGTGATGCAATAACATTAGGCACATTGAAAGGGAAAGACAAGTAGGTGTATGACATATATATATATATATATATATTAAAACAATTAGTTTAAACATTTATGGAACTTTTGTCATAATGCGCATATCTCTACATAGAAACGTATACTTATATATGCGTGCACACATAAGTACATAGAAGCATAAATACATAGATACATACACATTGATAAATACAACTGTGCATACATATATGAACACATACACATTCATAAATACAAACAAGCACCCAAACACACACACACATATATGTAAGTATATAATATATATATATATATATATATATATATATATATATATATAATAAAGTAAA
>NC_068982.1:32429091-32434250 GCF_001194135.2 Octopus bimaculoides
ATATATATCTATATATATATATATATATATATATATATGTATGCATGTATGCACACAACATGGTTGTTGCTGGTGTCATGTAAATGGCACCCAAGAGATCATAGTTGTGGCCATTGTCAGTAGCATGATCTTTGAATGTTGGGCCTCACAGTGGTGATAACAAGAGACCAAGACCTATGATGATAAGCTGTGCTTGAGAAGACTTGTCAAAGCAAGTGAAATCATAGTCATGGCTATTGCCAGTGTCATGTAAATGGCCCCAGGAAATTTTAGTCATGGCCTTTGCCAGTCTCATGTAAATAGCACCTGTGCTGATGGCATGCAAAAATCACCCATTACACTCTTGGAGTGGTTGGCGTTAGGAGAGGCATTCAGCCATGGTAACCATGCCAAATCAGACTGGAACCTGGTGCAGTTCTCTGGTTTACCAGTTCCAGTCAAACCATCTGACGCATGCCAACATGGAAAGCAAATATTAAATGATGATCACACACACACACCTTAAAAACAATGAAACTGAGATCCTGAAAAAGAAATGCCTTGCATCATCTTGTAAGACTTTTATTTTAAGACATTCATATCTTGTAAAACATTTATTTCTTATCAGTATGGTTAGAGAGAAGGAGTTGTGCCCATAGGATCTGCTCACCCTCTGAGTCTGATAAAATTGACACAACTAATGTTTCTCTCAAACAGGTGAAAATCATCATTTTCAAAAAAAAAAAAATTGGGTTTGGAATTCTAGAGGACCCAAATTATGAAAATGAAAGAGTGTTCTAAGCACTACTTAAGAGTAGGTGCTGAAAAGCTCTTGGCTTTAAGGGCATTGCAAGAGGCCTGGTTGGGGGCTCAAACTTCCAAGTTCTTTTACCGGGCTTAGAAAAACTGAGGGACTACTGCAATAAGTATGTGAATCTGAGAGGGCAATATGCTGAATAAAATCATAATTAACTAATCTTACTGTATTTTCTTTTACCCAAAACCAGGAACTTTTCAGCACACCCCATCATACATAGTGCAAGAGCAGTATCAGAAATAGTAAATGCAACATGGATAATGAGAGGACAAAAGGTACTCAAGTCAGGAGCATCTGGTGGGAGGAAGCACAAGACCTACAAATCCCAAGGGGCAGAAGCCACTGTAATAGTAATAGAAGAGACAGTGAGAGCTGCCAGCATAGTTGTTGGCCAGAGACCGGAGTGTGTTGTTGATTTCATACTAATTATTTAAGTAGCCTTTCTATCCCAGATGTAGGAATAATAATAATAATATACTGTGGATCTCACCTCAACTCTACAAAGGGTTAGAAACTGTTGGGAGATGAAGTATTTCCTATTCCTGAAGATAAAGGTCAATCTTTCTGATGCAGTTTTAACTCTGTTGAGAGCATGCATTTGTCAGCAGACATCTCCAGATATGGTGAAGCTTAGTATTTGGAGCCCTGTGCTGATTATACTTATGGGACTGTAATAATGTTATTATTTGATATTCATAGCAAGTGTGTATTTGTGCTGTTGAGGGTGACTGGATTGGCATGAACTCCACTTGAATTAATTTTCAAAGTCTCTGGTTCATGGAGTCAGGTGTGAGGTATGTGACATCTAGGTTGCAGGAAGATGATGCTTGAGTGTGGAAGATTAAGGAGGAATGGGAGTTGGAATTCACTTGTGTCAGAGTAATTGTTGTTTCACCCTTTAGCATTCAGATTATTTTGTTTGAGTGTAATATTGTTTTGAATTAATCATAACTTATCTGATAGCTTTCAGATTTTGACAATCTGATCGTTTATTTTTTAGAATGATATTGTAGTGTAGGTGTGAAAGGCTAAATCTGGCTGGTTTGAACATAAAACAAGTAAAAGATTTGATCTGGATATGGCTGGTTCAAATGATAGCAAGCGGGTCATTGATGTATAAGTGAAAAAGTCCTGAGAGCAAAATAAAACTTTCAGACACATTAGAGTTGATAAATTTCCAATAATATATTTATATTATGGAATCGTAACATATGACATATATTATTATAAACAGCTTACATGTGTGCATGCATGCATGTATATGTATGGTGGGGTGCATGTGTATATATAACAGGCTCTCCTACACATTCCATCAACCAAATTTTACTTACAAGGCATTGTTCAACTCTCATAGTTACAGCAGAAGTACCAAGCAAAGGAATTGAAATTAAGGTCGTCCCATAGGTGTGAACTTCTTAACTACACAGCCATGATTATACTCACAAAGATATATAATTCCAGCATGGAAAACAGACATTATATGATGATGATGATGATGATATATATATATATATATATATATATATAAGATTGCTTCCCAACCACATGGTTCCAGGCGCAATCCCACTGTGTGGCATCTTGGGCAAGTGTCTTCAACTAAAACCTTGAGCCAACCAAAGCCTTGTGAGTGGATGTTGTAGATGAAAACTGAAAGAAACTGATCATATGGGTGAGTGTTTGTCCCCACCATCACTTGACAACCAATGTTGGTGTATTTACATCCTCATTGCTTAGTAGTTTGGCAAAATAAACCAATAGAATAAGTACCAGGCTTGAAAAAAAATGATAGGTAGTGGGGTCGATTCATTTAGCTAAAATTCTTCAAGGCAGTGCCTCAAAATGGCCTCAGTCTAATGACTGAAACAAGTCAAACAGAAAAAAAATAAAAGCTATATATATGAATATACTTCAATTTTCCAAAGCTCTA
Source organism: Octopus bimaculoides (assembly GCF_001194135.2). NCBI lineage: Eukaryota > Metazoa > Mollusca > Cephalopoda > Octopoda > Octopodidae > Octopus > Octopus bimaculoides. The sequence goes on from NC_068982.1 coordinate 32,431,815, forward strand.
TTTTTTATTCATATTTTTCTTATCTTAATACCAAATCTATCTTTCAAATTATGAATGTGAGGGTAATGGAGCCAGCAATGTTGCTAGTTTCATGTTCAGCTTATATCTCATGATATCCGTATTGTCATGCACCTCAGTCTTCCAGCCACAGTTTGCCCTTGCTTGTGAAGTCTTATTAAACAGTTCTACTCCTGATCAGGACTGACTTTACAATATTACTTGACTACTTGTGACCTATTGAGTCAACAGGGAAGTCTGAGTTTCCCAGCAACAGAGTTTTGTTTCATAGGTTTTTTCCCTCTTCATGTTATTTTGCATGCTTTCAACAAATATAACATCAAAATCATGTGCAAATAGCTCCTTTCCCCCCCCCCCAAAAGGCAAGATTTGGCTGCTGTTTCTTGCATGCCCTGCTACCACTTAACAGGTATTTTGGGTCCTTTATCGCAAAGAGCTGTTACATGATAGCAGGGCGTGCTAGAAATAGCAGCTAAAAATCTTTGGCGGTGAGTTACGTTGAATGCACTTGAAAGAAATTTATGGAAAAAATCTATTTCATACTGAGGGTTACGAATGGGTCTTTTACGAAATATTTACAGTATTTTTAAAGTCATTTTCATTTTAAAATATTTTATCATCATAATGTGTCTAATGGAAAGGGTAGAGTTTCATCCCTTTCAGGGTTAAGTTATTTTTGGAGTATTTTCCCATTATGCACCACCTTGGGTATTTATACCCCAAATATCTCAATAACTACTGGTCCGATTTATGCAAAACTTGTTTTATTCCATTCATATTCACGTTTCAGTGGCACTTTACTTTCCAAGCAAGATTGAACTTCACTTTTAATGTATTATAGATAGTCCCTAGGGCAAAGCAATGCACTGGAACTTATAGTATTTACTGATTTACAATAAGTCACAGTATAAACATAGATTAACATTGACTCCTGGAGCGAAAGAGACTCTGGATAATTTCCCAGTGTGCAATAACAGTACTGCTTTTAATACAGCTAGAACTAAATAATTTCATATCTGTTTTTATGAAATAAGCTAATCAAAATTAAAACCATAAAATTAATATGCCACTACTAATTACAAAGTAGAAAGCATAGATTCATTCTAAATTTAAGCAAATTTTTCTATTATCATTTATTGAAATATAGAAATATAGTAAAACACTTCTTTTGAATCAATAAATTGAAATTTAGATGTCTGTGTTAATAACTCTGAGACATTATTGATGTATTATCTAACAATAGGTGTTAATATATGTATACATACATATGTGTCTGCATGCATATATATATATATATATATATATATATATGTGTGTGTGTGTGCGTGTATGTGTGTATATACACATACGTGCATATTGTGTATGTGTGTGTGCACACACGTGTGTGTACAGGTATGTATATCATATATGATATACTGAAAGTAGCATAGAAGGAGAAATAAAATGAAATTTGGAGTAAACAACATGAAGATAAGAAATTATGTTACTCAACTTTTGCAAAAAGTTATTATTAGTTAAAGTTGGAATAAACTTTTTGGATAGATAACCTCATCTTTTCTTTTTTGTAAAATACCATATTCCGAAGACATTGATCTCAATGTGTTAAATCCCAGCCTAACACATGAACAATAGATGCAGAAAATTCAAACTGATTAGGAGCCTGAATGTGATCGCTTGGCATACCAGAAATAGCAGCTGAATTTCTTTCAAATAGTATCCTTCTGTCTTAGATAAACAATGATATATAAAACAATGTTGTCTATGATATATATATATACAAGAAGAAAGGATGATTGTATCAAGAATTCCTCTGTTCATAGGTTTGCTCAAACAACATGAAAATATTCAAAATTTGACAGATCTCTACTGAGACCAAAACATGTTAAAATCTGAATTGCAGTCACAGGCATGGCTGTGTAAAGTTTGCCTCACAACCACATAGTTTTAGGTTCAGTCCCATTGTATGGTACAGTCATTACTTTGCAAATAGACAGAAACTATATGAAAGCCTGTCATCTGTATGTATATACGAATCCGAGTGTGTATGCGATTTCATAGTGGCATTTATCCATAACCACATGAAGACCAAGGTTGGTATTTTTATGTCCCTGAAACTTAACCTTCAGGCAAATATATACTGATAGAACAAGTATGAGATTTAAAAAGTAATTACAGGGGTCAAGGGGTTTCGCTAAACACTTTAAAGCCACGCACCAAGTGAAATGCTTAGCGGTATTTTGCTTGTCTTTACGTTCTGAGATCAAATTCCACCAAGGTTGACTTAGCTTTCATCCTTTTGAGCTCTATAAATTAAGTACCAGTTGCATACTGAGGTCGATGTAATCGACTGCCCCTCCCCCAAATATATACTGATAGAACAAGTATCAGATTTAAAAAGTAATTACAGGGGTCAAGGGG
>NC_068982.1:32434260-32439971 GCF_001194135.2 Octopus bimaculoides
AGATTTAAAAAGTAATTACAGGGGTCAAGGGGTTTCGCTAAACACTTTAAAGCCACGCACCAAGTGAAATGCTTAGCGGTATTTTGCTTGTCTTTACGTTCTGAGATCAAATTCCACCAAGGTTGACTTAGCTTTCATCCTTTTGAGCTCTATAAATTAAGTACCAGTTGCATACTGAGGTCGATGTAATCGACTGCCCCTCCCCCAAATATATACTGATAGAACAAGTATCAGATTTAAAAAGTAATTACAGGGGTCAAGGGGTTTCGCTAAACACTTTAAGGCCACATGCCAGCATGGCCACAGCCCAATAACTAAGACAAGTAAAAGAACAAAAGAACATTATGAGAGATTATCCAAACTAAACTAGGGAAACAATTTGTGCAATCTCCCATTCACATTGCAACCTGAAAAACAAAATATTTTATACATTATTTACATTATTTACATTCAGCAGATATTTGTCCTCATCTTGTTTGATGGGGACAAATATCCGTCGAATGTAAATAATGTACATAATTCCTCATCTCTTAAATATAGAACTGTAAAATATTTTATGTTTTTGAGTTTAGGAAATTGAATTCATCCTCATCACCATCATAGGAATTTTGTAACCATTTTTCCAATATTCTTTTCTACTCTAGGCACAAAGCCCAAAATTTTTGGGGGAGGGGGCCAGTCAATTAGATTGACCCCAGTACACAACTGGTACTTAATTTATTGACCCCAAAAGGATGAAAGGCAAAGTCGACCTCAGTGGAATTTGAACTCAGAACGTAAATACCGCTAAGCATTTCACCCGGCATGTTAACATTTCTGCCACTCACCACCTTAACCAATTTTCAATATCAACATTTCAAAAAGGCGGCAAGTTGGCAGAAACATTAGCACGCAAGGAGAAATGCTTGGTGGTATTTCGTCTGTCTTTACATTCTTAGTTCAAATTCCACCAAGGTTGACTTTGCTTTCATCCTTTTGGGGGTCTATAAATTAAGTACCAGTTGCATACTGAGGTCAATCTAATCGACTTCCCTCCCTCCCCCCAAATTTCGGACCTTGTGCCTAGAGTAGAAAAGAATATTGACTTGAATCAGTTGATAATCTTTTATGGTTGTATGTTCTTCATACTGCTGCTAATGTTTTATCCCTTTCATTATTATATTGCTGTTGAAACACTGCCTTTGTTTCAATTAATTTTTTTAAAAAACATGAAAGCTTTATTAAATAACCATCATTATTATTAAGCTGAGATTAAGAGTATAATTTAGCATGAAAGTTTGATGAAAGGTTCTAATTGAGATCACTTGAAAAAAAAGCAAGCTTGTATCACACAACCAAGAGTGGGTTAGTATCAAAAGGATAAAGTCACCTTTTTATGATATGCAAGGACACAGTGTCTTTTCTGAAACTGATGTATATATACACACGAAAATTACATCAGCCCCATTGCTCAACTGCTACCTATTTCATTGACCCCAAAAGGATGAAAGGAAAAGTTGGCCTTAGTAAGATTTGAACTCAAAACTTAAAGACAAATGACATGCTGTTGAGCATTTTGCCCAGCGTGTTACGAATTCTGCCAGCTCACCTACTTACACATGCACACACAAGATATTAGGAAATGAAAAAAAAAAAAAAAAAAGTAAAACTACAAATTCTATTTACCTTTGACCAGTATCCGGTAATCCACATCGATGGACAGGTACCAATATTACATTTCCGATTAACTTGAGGCTTTTTGCGTAATTCACATTGGTTGGCCTGTGGACATTTAACTTTCCTCCACTGCATTCCATCACCACATGTTGCTGAACACTGAAATATATATTAAGAAAAACAAATTATCATCATCATCATCATAATTACCACCATCATCATCATTATCATCACCGCTGACACCTATCATCATTATCATTATCATCATCATCATCGCATCATCACCATCATAATAATTGTCACAGGCTAGAATAGTTTAATATCAGCATTGTTTAAAACATTCTTTTCATATATAAACATGCATTTGACAAGGTTCGCACACTGGGATTCATTTGTTCACATCAGATGTATCATCATCTATGCAGTTTTTTTTTTTTTGTTATTATCATTATTATTACTACTATTACTATTTCTATTATTTATTTTCACCTGTGAATAAAGGTCCATATTTTATGCAACACTTTATAGATTTTAAATACTTGTCTCACATAAGCCTAAAACATTAGGTGAAAATTATGTTATCTTCTACATTTAATGAGATTTTGAAAGCTTACATTGTATTTTATGGAAATTAATGTTCTATAGAACTGGATTCTGAGAGATAATATTCTTTGTATAGAACAAAAGAGCATTTTATTATACATTATATATTTTGTTACAATTAATGGATGTCTGTCTTGGGATATCACATTTCTTGTGTGAATATAAAACGTAATGCTAAACTGACAGCATCTACTATAGTATTTTTGTTTGTTTTTTATTCTTTTGGGGTTTGTACATGTTTATCAGCTGAGCTCAGCAAGTTATCTTCTCACTGGTAGTCTATCTCTCATAACTGTTTTCACTATACATGTATGACTGTGTCCTGCATTACCTTGTTGGTTATTTGGATTGAAAATGTCTATAGGAAATATTTGTGAATAGTCATGTCATGTCATGCAACTGGTATTTTGTCAAACTATGTACCTTGTAAGTTCCTCATAATGTTTCTTTGGTTTTCATTTATCCTTCTTACAAAACAAATGGCCTAACCCACAAAATACCTTCTGTCTTTAGGGCAATTTATGTGGAGATGGTAATGATTCAGAAATTTTGCATTCTGTATCATTAGTCTGTTGCACTCTGTTTTATTTTTCTGTGGTTCCCTCAACATACATTCAGCACAGCTGGTTTTGAAAGAGTCAATTTGGCATTTTTATATAGATTAAAGAGGCTGTTATTCAGTCTCATAGGGAAGTGTGCCTTGCAGACAATGTTTTTGGTATCAGCATTTTTTAATTTGGTTAAACTCACTTTTGTCAGTTTTGAAAAAGTTGTGAATGCTAAATTTGTGAGTTCTGAAGGCATGGCTATTTGGTTAAGAATTTCACTTTACTACTGCATAGATTTAGATTCAGTCCCATTACACAACACCTTGGGCAAGTGTTTTCTATTATGCCTCAGGCAGACTAATGCTTTGTGAATGAATTTGGTTGATGGAAATTATGTTGTAGCCTATCAAACCTGTATGTTTGTTTGTTCTCCATCACAGCTTATAACTTAGTGGTTCAGTAAAAGAGACCAATAGAATAAGTACTAGACTTTAAAAATAAGTATTGAGGTTGATCTGTTCAACTAAGACCCTTGATGGTGATGCCCCAGCATGGCTACAAATCAATGACTGAAGCAAGTAAAAAAAAAAAAAAGATGTAGGGGGTCATAGTCATACAACTGAAGGTACATTTTTCAGCTTGGAATTAGAGATTCTAGCAATTCTGCATTCGTCAAGATTGACGAGCTGTGAGTTATTATTCGTCTAACAATTTAAGAGATGGTGCTTAATATGTTTTGGTAAATTTAGCATCCATAGAAAAGAAAAAAAGCCCTCATTCTTAATCAAATTAAAGAAAGTTTTCATGTAATCACACTTGCTTGTAAAATTACTGTGAATTACTCAAAATATTTCTTCAGCAACAATCATTATGTCAAACATTGACCACTGCTTCTTTACAGATTCACTTCTTTACAGAAAATGAATTATTAAGACGTTCTACAGTGTAAATACTAGTTGCTCGCCTATATTTAGGAAAGGAATTCTCTTTTCTGAAAAGAATAAGTTGGCATTCAATTTCTGCTAGGGTATGGAAAAGACTAATTTAGCTGACAATGTTGAATGTTACTCAATTGCATTGAATCAATGAAAGGCATCTTGCTTTGTTTTCTGTACATCATCTATTCATTTTTACAAGATTGCTGTGGTCTTCCCTGAGATTTGCATGGAAAATTCCAGAGAAAAAAAGGATAAGTAAAGCTTACATTCACTCTGATAAAAGGAAATGAACACAGCATTCATGCTAGTGAGACCAGATAGACTTGCAGACACCAAAACTGAATCTTCAGCAGCTTTTCATATGTATGTTTATGTGTGATATGAGAGAATCAAATAATTTATTTTGCTAAGATTATTTCTACAGATATTCTATAGAACGCATAGCCAGCACTGATTTTTGCTACCACGTTTCCTATCGAGACATCAGATGTAAACAGATGTGATTGAAGACAAAAGTGGGTAATGAGTGTATATGCCATATTTCAGGCATTGTTGCCCCTTCTTCAGCACTCATCTAACCCACTGTTGCCTCCAAACACATTGCATATATAGCCACCACATACAGTGGTATTAGGTTATTGGATATACCTATTTACATATTAGACACATTACTGGGGTTGGTATGCAAGCACTACCCAATTTTGTCTTCAACCACATTGTCTGTTTACATCTGACATCTTGATACTTAACGCTCTAGCAAAAATCAGTACAGGCTGATATTCTATAGAATATCTATAGAAATAACCTTAACAAAATAATGTAAGAGCACAGCAGATGCAACAGAATGTGGTAGTGACTTATGAAAACATTTAGTATACCTTATAATATATTGTGTTTGTATAACGAAATGCCATGTACCTACAAATCTCAAATAATTTATATCCGATGCTAAAGCCAAAAGCGTAACCTCCAATTTCCTCTGGTGGTTTGTTTCCCATAAAACTCCTTAATATTTCTACAGTAGGAGAGTTTTGTCCAGTATTTGGGTAGTATGAGGTTGATAATGAGTGTGGAAACACCAATATGACAAAACCAAAATTATGCATTTCAATTAGGCCAAAGTATGTCAACTGCTATTATTTACTGAACATTGACATCCTCATAAACATAACTCATAAGTCATCTTCAATTTACAAAGTTAATCACCTCAGCACCTTAGGTCACAGAACTTGCAAGCTTCTATCTAATTAGGGAGATGTCTAGTTTGATTCCCATTTATTACAACTGTATTTTCAGTTTCCTACTCTACAGATAGAAGTTAATATTAGTTACATAATTTCATAATTTTGAATACATAATTTAACACACACCTGAACATATTGGTATATTTGAAACAGTAATTCATCTATGCAAATCTGGTTAAATCCACAACTTGGAAACTTTTAAGCAATTTTGTATTAAGCCACTTATAATTTCTAATGACTCTCTAGGTTATTGAACAATGGAGATTCATTGGTCCAGGGTGACTTTGTCTGACAATAGACAATGATGTTGAACCACTAAGTGTCCCAAAATCTCCACACACTCATAAATCTAATGTGTTAAGACCGCCCATTTGTCTGAAAGGTGAAGTTGTTCTCCAAGAGGGAAACACAACAGCAATTAGCATATTCAAGTTTGAATCTGTCAGAATGCATTAAGAATGAATATGCAAGTAAATATGATTCTCACTGTTCCTCATGCATATAATGATATATTATTGGTTGGCAGATATCAGCATGGATCAACAAATAATTTATTTGCTGTGGCTATAAAGAACAGTCACAAACTCTTTTAGATTCATTAGTCAGGTGCTCAATGACTGATGAACTACAACAATATCAAAACACCTGATGTCCCAAAGTCCATTTATGCTGATGAATCAACTGTTTTATATATATATATATATATATATATATATATATAT
>NC_068982.1:32440275-32446322 GCF_001194135.2 Octopus bimaculoides
TATATATATATATATATATATATATATATATATATGAACATGTATTTATAACTTTGACAAACAAATATTTATATACATATATCAATGATAAATCATAGCAAACAGATTGAGCAACATTATTTAAAATCACTACAATTGTTTCAACACATTTTTACACTCATACTATATTGGTGAGATGATATGAATAACATATTTTGTAATCCCTATCATCCATCAAACAAGCACATCTTACACTTTTGATGGACGATAGGGATTATAAAATATCATATATATTATTTCACCAATGTATTATGACTGTTAAAACGTGTCAAAACAATTGTAAAGATTTTAAATAAAGAACGTTGTTCAATTTATTTTGCATTATTTATCTATTTATATTAACTTTGTGGATGTTATAGAATTCCTGATGCATATCCAGTAGCAAGAGAATTTTCACTGTATGATAACATCTGAAAGCCAATAATTATGGATAAGTTTTGCAAGCTTTTTACCTGAATCTTTTTTTAACTATATATAAAGATGTGTACTTTGTTTTTAAGATGCTCCTTTATGCTAGTACATGAGACACTTACTATGAGATTTTGCCTTGAACATTAAAAAATTTTCCTTCTATAGACCTAGTGTGTAAAAATACATCAAACCCAAACTCCAAGTGGCATCAGAAGACCACCAGATATGGTGTTTTGATGTGATTTTGCCTTTTCAGTAGCAGACATTGCCTTGGTCATTTGGAGCTAAACCAAAACTTTTGCACTTATAGCAAAAGCAGAAAACAATATATCAGTTGCTGTGTGCTGAAGCTTGTTAGGCTGGAATTAATTTATGTTCACAATGCAGCAGGAATCAATATAAAGAGTAAAACACAGTTTTAACTTGCTCCTGCACACTGGAACGTGAAAAGTATTCACTGCAGGACTTTGTCTTGTAGGCAACAATATTGTTTCTGTAGACTAGACTTTGCATGTAAAAACACATCAAGCAGAGGTAATATCTTCCACTGAAGAGGTGAAATCATGCTGAAACATTCCATCTGGTGGTCTGTTTATGTCAGTGGAAGCTGATGCGTTTTTACCCATAAAATTTATTAAAAAAATTTTTCTCTTTGAGATAAAATAGTGCTGATTGCTAACTGTGGAGGGAACCTGTAGAAGAGGTAAACTCAGGAAGACATGGGATGGGGTGGTGAAGCATGATCTTCGAATGTTGGGAGGTGATGACAAGTGACTGAGACCTTGGTGATACGCTGCAATTGTGATCGTTGCAGAGTCATGTAAATGGCACCCATGAACTCATAGTCGGATTTTACAGGTATCGGGTAAATAGTACTCATGCCAGTTGCATGTAAAAAGCACCCAATACACTCTCGGGGTGGTTGGTAATAGAAAGGGCATCCAGCCATAGAAACCATGCCAAATCAGAGTGGAACCTGGTACAGTGCTTCAGCTTACCAGTTCCAGTCAAAGCATCTAACTTTTGCCAGCATGGAAAGTGGACATTAAATGATGATGATGATGTGGATGATAAGCATGATGATGAATGCATTTCAGCATTTCATGTTCTTGTGTTCAGGAACATGATAAAAGATATGTATACATCTTTATTTTGATACTTGCAGTTTTGTACACATACACTGTGTGTGTGTGTGTGTGTGTGTGTGTGTGTGTGTGTGTGTTAGCATGGTTGTGTGCTTGAGAAGCTTTCTTCTCAACTGTATGCTCTTTTGTTCAGTCCAACTATGTGGCCCCATGGGGCAAATGTCTTCTTGGCCAACCAAAGCCTTGTAAGTGGATACAGTAGACAGGAACTGAAAGAAGTCTATCATGTGTATATGTATATACACTCACACACACACACATATATACACACACATATACATACCCATACATATACATGCACACAAATGTACATGCACACATACACACACACATATATGATGGAAGGTATTTGTATGTAACCTAGTCTAGACATTAGATGATAGTTGTAAGTGAGCATCATCATCATCATCATCATCATACAATCAAATTTGTTCATTTCTAGTCTTCTGCAAAAATATGTCTGGCCATGGGAAAATATTACACCGCTTGGAAACAGGTTAGGGTTGGTGACAGGAAGGGTATCAGGTGGTATAAAATCTGCCTCAAAAATTTTGTCTGACCCATGGAAAAATGGAAAACTGTACATTATATGATTGCAATGTGTGTGTGTGTTTAAATAATTTGATAGCCATATCAGGGGGCATATATTCCAGGTGTGTTAGGTGTGCATTGAAAATGGCAAATTCATTATAAATATTAACCTTTCTCATTAATTTAATCACAAATGTTAATGGAAGACTTTTGTTATCCCCCTGCTTGAAATTTGGTGACATTGGGTGTAGCAGCACATCCAATACAACAACCACCATACAACACTGATCCATGTGTGTGAATGTGTGGACATTTACAGGTCTATTTAAATTATAGCTAACTACACACACACACACACACACACACACACACATATATATAATGTGTGTGGATATGTACAAAGATGCATACATTCATACACACACATGTACATATATAGAGAAGAAGCCATATTAAAGCCTCCTGTTATTTCTTTTCACATGACCCAAATATATGAAGAAATGGAAGTTGAAAAATTGTCAAACAGTACAAATCCCACCATGCACTCACTGAAGCTCTTTTCTTCTTCCCCCCCCTCCCACTTTGCAGCCATCCTCACAAAATTAACACTTCGAATTACATTATCAGAATGGCACAAATCTCTTCATATAACCCACTTTTATATATTTTATACCTATCCGCCTCCACCACCATCACTATTCTGCTTCATTCTGACACACAATATTTAGTTTCTCATTTATATTCTGTTTTCTAAAACAACCATCAACAGATTTTAATTAAAAACCAAACTAGAAGCCTAATTGCATATAACTTAGGTTTCTTTAAACACAGTAATAATTTCAAGAGAATATACATTTCTTTTTATATTGCACCATTTAAACTATCATTATAGTATTTTTCTCTCTCTCTTTCTCTCTATTTGCTTGCAGGCATACATGCATATAAAAAAAATACGCATGGGCATGTTTCCTTAAGACTTGAACATAACATGAATATCAACATGAAGCACAGCCTTCATACTTTGAAGGTTATATGTTTGCCATCCAAAAGAAACAGAGAACATGCATGCATGCATACATACATACATGATGATGATGGCCATCCACTCGTGACCGAGGAAGACCATTGCCGACCTTCAGGAACATTGTGCACTCTTGGACTAACTTATATTTTGCATTTGCGGCTCCGTTGGTGGCTAATGAGCCCTGCTCTTGACAAGCATACACGACTGCAAACATTGCAGATTAAGCTTTCCCCATTCACTATATGAGCCATGCGCTTTCGCGCAGCTCGCTTAAGTTCTTCACGCTGGATACGTGCTCTCTCAAAAGTGTCGATCCCCTCCTTAACCTGCTTCCTCTATCCGTGGCGATGACAGGCATTGTTCTCCCAGTCAGTGTCCTGCATATCACAGGCCTTTAATGAGAACTTGACACAGTCCTTCCATTTACAAGTTCTCCATAGAGCATCTGCTTAGGAATCTTGCTATGCTTCATTCAATACTCAAAATATCAGCTGTCCTCAGGATCTGTGTGTCTGGAATTTTTGAGGTCCAGCCAACATTAAGAATGTGCCTGAGACATACATACATACATACATACATACATACATACATACATGCATGATCCAAGATGGATAATATCCTTCCAAAATAGCATACATACACATAGGTGATGATATATAAGTTAGGTTACTAAGCTTGGTTGCTACTGGCTAGAAACTAAAGTGAGAGTATAAGAATTCTGCGTAATTCAGCATAATACTAAAGCACTGGTGTATCAAAATAAAATAAGCTGAAGAAACAGACATCAAATAATAACCTCAAGTGCTACATAATACAGATAATGATATTTATTTTGTCAGAAACAAGAAAAAAAGAAATAGATTTCATGGTGAAGACAAGCACAGCATGACCTATGATAAAAACTGAGGCAGAAGTAATCTAGATTCTGTATCATATTTAGACTTATGCTCCACTATTTTGACCATTGCTATGGCCATATAGAAGGAAAACAATGGTAGAGGGTTATATCAAGCATCTCAACTCTTTTGATGCCAGCCTGCCCGAGAATGCCTTTGGTTCTATTATACAGAATTTCTGTTTTAAAGTGATATAAATTAAAACCTATCAAAATTTCATATCCATTTATGCTCCAAACACAGTCTTGATAATCCTTTCTACTATATAGGCACAAGGCCTAAAATTTAGGGGGAGGGGTTAAGTAGATTATATTGACCCCAGCACTCAACTGGTATTTAATTTACCAACCCCAAAAAGATGAAAGGCAAAGTTGACCTTGGCAGAATTTGAACTCAGAACAAAAAAATAGGCAAAATGCCACTAAGCATTTTGTCCACGGTGCTAACAATTCTGCCAGCTAACTGCCTTAAACAAATTACTTAACAATCCTTTCAATGATAGGCACAAGGCCAGAGATTTTGGGGGAAGGGTCTAGTCGATTACATTGACGCCATTACATAACTGGTACTTATTTCATTTACCCCAAAAGGATAAAAGGCAAAGTTGACCTCAGCAGAGTTTGAACTCAGAACATAAAGATGGATGAAATTCCACTAAGCATTTTGCTTGCTGTGCTAATGATCCTGCTAGCTCACTGCCTTAAACATGGACTTAATAATGACAGCTATTTTACCAAATTTTTCCTTATTTTCAAAATGAATACATATAAAACTGGCGTATTTCAACAGGAATATGGTAACAAAAGGGTTAATCTACTTAGTTTTATGAAGCTATATTCTGAGGTCATCCCTTTATGTTTTAACAAAATAAATTACAGTCACTTTTTCCCTTTTTGGGGCTGTCATGCTCATCTTGTCTTATATTTTTATGCATACAGATGCAGGTGTGTGTCTGTGAGGTAAGAAGCTTGCTTCCTAACCACATGTTTCTGGGTTCGGTCCCACTGCATGGCACCTTGGGCAAGTGTCTTCAACTATAGCCTCAGGTCAACCAAAGCCTTGTGAGTGGAATTGGTAGATGGAAACTGAAAGAAGCCTATTGTATAATACATATATATACATATATATATATATATATATATATATATATATATATATATATATATATATATATATGTATGTATGTATGTATTTGTGTGTGTATATATATATGCGTGCATGTGTGTGTGTGTATGTATGTATATATTTAAGTGTTTTTCTGTGTTTGTCCTCCCACCAATGAGAGGCTGATAGAATGAGCACTAGGTTTGCAAAGAATAAGTCCTGGGGTTGATTTCTTCAGCTAAAACCCTTTAAGGCAGTGCTCCAGCATGGCTGCAGTCAAATGACTGAAACAATATAAGAATAAAAGAATACATTATGTAGGAGTATATTAGCCAATATACCCTTCCTCTTCTTAAGATGGCCAAATGAAACATGAGATGGATTTGACAGTTATCTCCAGCAGTTCATGTGACTGCACACAAGCTTCCTTCCTTAATTAAATAAGTACTAATCACACACTGGAGTAACAGTACAAATAAACATAACTCTTTCTTATAGATTTGTGTATTTTACATCAATGCAGAAAATTATTATTCATTATTCTTAATCTAAAACCCATAAATCTTTGAAACTTTAATTCTCTTATATTTGAAAACATACAGTGACTAACTGTATTCTTCTTAAATCAACATATACATACAGTTTTGCATGCATATATATACACATGCATATACACATGCTTGTATATGTATATATATATATATATATATATATATATAACTCTTTTACTCTTTTACTTGTTTCAGTCATTTGACTGCGGCCATGCTGGAGCACCACCTTTAGTCGAGAAAATCAACCCCAGGACTTATTCTTTGTAAGCCTAGTACTTATTCTATCAGCTTCTTTTTGCCGAACTGCTAGGTTACAGGGATGTAAACACACCAGCATCGGTTGTCA
>NC_068982.1:32446724-32456705 GCF_001194135.2 Octopus bimaculoides
AAAAGAAGTTTGAAAACGCCAATATATAAAAAATGAATTTTAATTTAACATGTTTCGGTTCTTGTAAAAACGAACCTTATCAAAACTACATATTTAATAAAATGAAAATAAAATTAAATGAAGAGTTCATAATTGTTCCTTACTGGTGTCGATAGTCCACGTGGGGGCATTTTTTGTTGGTTGTAGTAATAGTAGTGTCCCTATGTATGTATGTATGAATTTTATTTTTTATTTGTTTCAATCATTAGACTGTTGCCATGCTGGAGCACTGCCTTGAAGAACTTTAGTCAAAAAAATCAACTCTAGTACTTTCTTTTCTTTTAAGCCTGGCCTCATGGCAAACCACTTCATTACAAGAATGTAAACACAACAGCACCAGTTGTCAAGAGGTGGTGGTCAACAAACACCCCCAAAAAAGAGATGCACACATGCACACACACACACATACACACATCTATAACAGGTTTCTCTTTTCAGTTTCCATCAACCAAATCCACTCTCAAGGCTTTGGTCAGCCTGAGACATAGTAGAAGACACTTGCTCAAGGTGCCATACATTTTGACTGAAGTATGTATGTATGTATGCATACTTTCATGCATACATATATACAGAAAGATAAGAAGAATGAGAGGGTGTATTCCCTATATTCTTTGCTGGACAGGTTGAAGTATAGCTGTTAGATTACAAAATACAAAATATGTTGTAAGAAAACCAAGCAATAAATAAATAAATATATGAATTAAATTTATGGTGTTGAAGTCAATCAGATGAACATTCATTTACATGAAGATTTCTAAATATTCTCTCTATGTTTCTGTGTGTATGCCACCATGTATGTGTGTTAAGTGTAATAACCACGTGCCCAAGGATGCTTGACTCTTGCTCTCAAATTATCAGTTCTGACCTGGTAGTAGCTGTTGTGTTGCTTCCCAGTTCATATTTCATATTACATAGTTAGTGCCAAAAATATCAAATAAATATACACAAAAATCACATGTTCATCTGTTGAAATATTCATTGATTGATACATAATAACATGTAACTTAATGTATCTGTGTGAGTGTGTGTGTGCACATGCAGTATGCATTTGTGTATATGTGTTATAAGCTAAGACCTATAAATATACTTCTTATTAACAAGGAAATTACAGTTGAATATATTGTGTTTAACTCTACTGGGTGCAGTTTATATATTTATCCATTATACCATAAAATAAAAAGTTTTAGGTTTTGGTTTATGAAAGTTTACAGGTTGATAGTTATATTTATTGACAATATTTTACAATGCAAAATGGCCACTCTTTGCTTTCACCATAGCCCTTGATTCTTTATACCAACCATTTTCAATGCAACAATGTGTCTACATTTTACTTGAGTCACCTTATTTAATTAAGGGTAAACATTGAAACAAAAGAATGCGGGAAAGCATTATACAATGTTTGCCACTATTTTTGTGAGTAAGAGTTTTTCAATCTATGTTGAAATCATGGGGTAAACTATTATGTTTAAATAATGGTGAAATGTATATGCTGCACCTGGTAAAGCAATCATTGATAATCAAATAAAAAAAATTACTGACGAACCTTAGACTGTTATGTGATACAACACAATTTTGAAACCTTTTTTCATTGTTTGTTGGAGCTTATACATTGTAGTTCAACATAGGGGCAAATTTATTTGGTTGTGTAAGCACACACACACACACATATCAGCATTTAATGTTCGTTTTCCATGCTGACGTGGGTTAGATGGTTTGATAGCATCTTGTGAGCTACAGAGCTATGATGAACTCCAATGTTAGTTTTGGGATGGTTTTGTGCATGGTTGCCTTTTCTAATGCCAACCGCTTTGCACATACACATAAATGCACTTCTTCCTTCAATATATGAAACTTTATGAAGATGAGCATAAGCCCAAAATCCTAGGAACACTTCCACTACATATTTCCTTGAACATTAAACTAAGAACTACATTTTGTTTTCACTTTGTCTTCTGTGTTTTTATTTTCATCATAAATCTTGAATATGTATTGCATGTGTGTTGTAAAATCATCATTTACACCTTTTTTCCATGCTTTTTTTTTTTGTATAGAGCAAATTACTATGCATGCACAATGGAACAAATAGCTATTTATCTTACCATTGACCAACTTGCAGTCATCCATTCTTTACAAGGAGTGTAACATGCCTTTAATTCAGGTGGTTTAATCAAAACATTACATTTGTAACTTGGTACAATTGGAGAGCGGCGTGAACGTCTATCAACACAGTACACAACTCTGCTTCTATTGCTGTGGCCACATTTTTGTTGTGGATGCAAGAAGTCACACTGAAATTTGAATAAAATGCAAATACAAAAAATGTTTCAAAACAGATTCCAAATTTCCAAATAACAATATTTTTCATTTCATTTATTGAATTATTATTTATATATTTTTTCGTATTAACTTAGATTCCATAATGTTCAATGTTGTTACAAAATATTGGGTCTAGACAGTATTTTCTAAAGTATTATCTTACAAGCATGTTTTAATTAATAATAAAAATTTTAATTTAAAGTTGGTAAAATATATATATTCATCATATAGATTGAAGTAAACAAAGAAAGTGTCTTGCATGGGGAAAAAAATTAGATCAACAGTATCATCATCATCATCATCATCATCATCATCATCATCATCATCATCATCATTTAACGTCTATTTTCCATGTTGGTAGCGTTGCACAGTTTGAAAGGGGCTGGCAAGCTGGAAGGATGCACCAGGTTCCAGTCATCTGTTTTAGCAAGGTTTCTATGGCTGGATGCCCTTTTAAATGCCAACCACTTTACAGAGTGTACTGGGTTCTTGTTATATGATGCTAGTTTATATATATATAAATTTGTATGTTCAAAGGTATAGATACACCAATACACACACACATCCACACATACATATATCAACAACTTTCAAATTATCCATTACAAACTGACTTCCCTTACGTATATTTTCCTTTAAAAGAATGGTAGTGGAAGAAGAAAACATCCTATGTACACACAATAAATTAGACATGATCTTTAAAGTAAACTGGTAAAAGCAACAGACTTGTTTCAGGTTTATTAAACCTTTTCAGAGAATCAATTTTGTTCCATTCAGTTGATGTATCTAAGAGTGATCAATATATATATATATATATATATATATATATATATATATATATATGTATGTATATGTATATATTTATTGTATTCTTTTATTTGTTTCAGTCCTTGGACTGTAGCTCAACTAGGACATGATCTTGAAGGGTTTAGTTGTTTGAATTTAATGTGTATATGTAACTTGTCTGTGCATTTCTGTGTATGCAAAGACACACAGACATGTTGCACAGACAGGTTCAAAACCTGAGAAACAGAAAGACTAATAGGAAAGAGGATCCAGTAGAAGGTGTAATAGTAGGAGTGGAAAATGAAGAGAAATCAAGAGAGTGAGACAGGAGAATATGTATTGTTACTCAGAGAGAGAGAGAATAGCAAAAGAGACAGAGAGAGAAAAAAATTTCCATGGTTACTGATAGAGATGGAAAGATAGTGAGAGAATGAAACTACTGAGAGTGGGGAGGGGAAGAATCAAAAGGAGGACAGCTGCTAAGAGCAAGAAAGAGGGAGAGAGAGGGAGGAAAGAGTGATATTTCTATTATTATGAGAAAGGGAAATGAGAGAAAGAGGAGAAAGGAGATATGAGAGTAAGAAATAGAAAGGAACAGACTTATTGAAAGTCAAAAGAGAGAAGAACATACTGATGTAGGGAGGGAGAAAGAGAGAGAGAAGGGTTTTTAGCAAATGAATAAATATGAAATTAATCCAATATTTTTGTCAGACAAAAATTATATTGGATATATAATTAACCTCAATAATCTATTTTTCAAAAAGTTTTAATAACTTTTTCACTCACTGAAAGAACCATGAATTTATATGTATTATATACTAATTTGTATTTTCAGCTACTTTGACAAGGACAGTGTAGTCTACGTTTCATTAAAGAGGTTTAAAAAAACTAAAACAGATCCACAGTTGCCTCCCATATTTGCCGGAATATCTATCCATCCATTTTCCTTGCTTTCTCTTCTTGGGAGGGTCATAAGGGTTGAGTCCTCAGGCACTTCCTATACAGGGTTCTATCAAAAGCAACTATTATTAAACTTAACTGCTAAATTCCTAAGAGTGGACAACTAAGACTGTGGATATTATCCTACCATCTCTCTCGTGTCTATCCCTAGGACTGTTCAAGCTCCCTGACTGTTTCGGCATGGTTTCTAAGGCTGGGTGCCCATCCTAACATCAACTAATTTACAAAGTGTACTGGGTGCTTTTACACAGTAACAGCATGGGTAGTTTTTACATGGCACCAGCACCTATGACTCCATGTGATTATGGATGCTCAGCTGGAGAAAGTTGCATTTTGATTTAACACTAGCATCTAGCACTTTGGACATCTTTAGAAGTGAACACTTTGTTGCATTCAGGCAAGATTTTCAGTCTGAGGATATCTTTCTCTCTCCCTCCCACCAATCTTGGATACCTTGTAATGGGTCATGGGTACTCTCTTCCTTTCGGTTTAAAAAGACGAGAAAATATATAACATTGTCTTTTCTTCAGCACATAATTTATGTAATCAGCATTTTAATGCTCCCTGCACTAACTTAAGTGTTTCATTTTTCATAGTCTGAGTTTTGAAAATTAACAAAAGTACATGCCCAAATGGATTACTAGATGATTCTACATTCTCTTTGTTAATTTCTATTTGTTTATAAATATGCATGTTTTAAGTCAGCCGTAAACGTTTTTGACTGAATGTATCAGTTTATAGCTCTGTCATATTCACATTTTCTGTGCAACAGCATTACATCATCTGTCATTTCCCATTTGTTACATCAAGCATTCTTAACATTAATGCATATTGATTTGAACAATAAAATTAAGGTGGCGGGGTTAAGGTTATATATGTATGACAAATGGATGGGGTATGAAAAATGTTAATGGAAAAATGCCAAGTGCAATAACATGTAAGATGTGATGACAGCAATGAGCAAATGATACACTGTTTCATATGATCAAATGAAAGAGGAAAAAAAAAGGCTGCTGTGTGTCAGAAGATCAACAGACGACAGAAGAAAAGATTATATTATTTTGTTCAAGTTATATTCTTTTGTGGTGTGTAATAGTTGTAAATTTATTTTGACGTTAGTTTTACAGGGCAATTCAAAAATCCCTTTAATGTTGATATAAACCAACTAAAGAAACAACTTCCCAAAGGTACTGAGCAATAGGATTACATAAATTATGCGCTGAAGAAAAGACAATGTTATATATTTTCTTAGCTTTTTAAACAGAAAGGAAGAGTGTACTCATGACCCATTACAGGGTATCCAAGATTGATGGGAGGGAGAGAGAAAGATATCCTCAGACTGAAAATCTGGCCAGAATACAACAAAGTGTTCACTGCTAAAGACCAGTCTCTTAACTACACAACCACGTCTAAGCATTTAAAAATTTTTTGTTGTATATATAACATTCTGGTGAGATACTACAATTAATATTTATCTCATATGCTAGCAACAATAAAATTAGGCAATCACTTGATCCTTCAGTTTTTTATTTATCCAACAATGGGTGATCAGCCCCTTTGATTTGGGGGAGGATCAATCATTATGTTGGTTCTAGTACTTGCTTGTTACTAATTTTATTGACTTGAAAGGGTGGAAGAAAAAGTAGCTTTCAGCAGTATTTGAACTCAGAATGCAAAGACTTTAACTGAATATTGATTTCAAATTTTGGTACAAGGCCAGCAATTTGGTGGGTGGGGGTGAATTGATTACATCAACCCCAGAGTTCAACTGATACTTATTTCATCAACCCTGAAAGGATGAAAGACAAAGTCAGCCTCAATAGAATTTGAACTCAGAAGCATTTTATCTGTCTTTACATTCTAAGCATTTTACCGCACATGCTTGAACCATAACTAAATATTAACTTGAACCTTAACTAAATATTGTTGAGTATTATGTCCATTGTTCTAATGACTTTACCAATCTATCTTTGCGATATCCTCCAATATAATTATAAAACAACAGAAAAGGAATATAATGATAGTCAGTAGATTTGGTAAGCTAGTGACAGCCATCAATGGCATGAATATACTTAATTTTATGTGTTCTTGTGGAGAAACAGATGGAAAGAGATTTTGAGAGAAAGAAAGAGATGTAAAGTTGTATGTATGAATACATTGTCTTTGGAAATGATTTGATTTATGATATATGAAAAAGATAAAAACGCACATAGAAAATTATAGCAAAAATGTAATTTATTTCATTTCTAATATGAAGGATTTATTTAGAAATGTGAAGTCAATTTATTTTTGCATTATATGTATTTCTCTGGTATATATTAAAAACAAAATGAAGGAAAAAGTGAGAGAGAGTTAAAGCTGTGTTATTCAGTTGTAAAAGTATTTTTTTCCACCTCTTTTTGGCAAAAATATCTATATTTTTCCTAGTTTCATAAAACTGAGAATCTATCAGCTTTTTGTTACAACCTTCAACATTACAGATTCCATTGATAACTTTTAATGTTATAGTTAGAATTTTATATTTTTACTATATTCCATTATAGATAACAAGTAAGTCTTCATACAAAAGATCTTGTGAGGTTGTGATGTTCAAGCATTTTAAAGCTAGTTTAAGGGTGAGATTGGACAGAAAGAATTGACACGTTACAAGAAATCAGAAGAAAACTATCTAGTTTCAGTTTCACGTATATTCTACAGCACGGGCCAATTTAATAAAATGATTTCCACATAAAGCAATTTAAGGAGGTGAGCTGGCAGAAATGATAGCATTTTGTCTGTCTTTATATTCTGAGTTCAAATTTCATCAAGGTCAACTTTGCCTTTCATCCTTTTGTGATCAATGAAATAAGTATCATTTGCAAATTGGGGTCAATGTAATCGACAAGTCCCTGACTCCCAAAACTTCAAACCTTGTACCTATAGTAGAAAGGGTTATTGAAAAGTAAATTTAAGAATAACAATTGATTATTTACTGATAGGATTTACACAATACAAAGAGTAAAGTGAAATTCATTATCAAGGCTCAGTCAACTTGAACCTTGAACTTCACAACAAAATAATTTCAAATTTATTTCTTTTCATGTACTACTAAATAAATATTGCCTGAAATTAAGGTTTGCATATATGTGTAAATTATTTTAACCAAGTAAAATCATGAGATTATTCAAGTAAAATAAATAATTTATATTAATTTAACCTTGTAAAATAAACAATCTAGTTATTGTACTAAATATTTAACTTAGTCTTGCAAATATATAATGTGTGTGTATATATATATATATATATATATATATATATAATGTATGTATGTAATTACATCAAAGCAGCATGATTCATTTATCTTTAAAGTTTAGAATAATAACAATATAAATATTATTTCAAGTAAAATATTTCTGCTAAATTAAGATGTATTGTTAACTATAGTTCTTAAACAAACTGGTGATTACAAGCAAGCAGGAAATTGTTTGCTATTTATATATCCACTCTGTTTGATATGAATTTAATCATTTGTCCTATGCTTGTTAATCTTGAACACTCACATTGGAACTTCAAAAGGAAATCACAGAAGAACTATTTAAAGAGAGGCTTTTGAAAGGGTCAGACCACAAGTAATAAATTCTGCAGATAAATTAAAACTACACATCGGTCTCTTTGATGATCATCTAACAACAGTGAAAAGGAGAAAGTTGATGGGGCATTGCTATATTGTAAGATCAAACAGGTTAACCAAAAACATCCTTTACAGAATAACCCACTGAAAAAGCTGATGTATAACTTAGAAATAGTCTCCGACAGCCATGTGAGCCGGGCTCAGGTGTTTCCCTATAATTGTAGGAGATGGTTATGACCAGCATGTTAGCTCATATCTAAATTAAAACATGATAACAATTAAGATTCATTGTGCAACATGCATTTTAAAATTTCTATTAATTACATTAATTATTGGAGCCTTTAATTTTGTAGCTGAATGCATTTTCTAGTAATCGAGATGTAAAACTGTCAATTAGAATTCCAAAAGTACATAATTTTTGAAAAATATGTGGACTGAAATGTGTAGTTTGCAGAGCAGAACACACCATCTTTGACAAACATCGAAACAAGAGACAACAGTGTCAAATGTTGATCCATTTACAGCTGATATACAAAAACATTATCTGCTATAGTTTTACTAATTCCCATTACATCCAGCATATAAAAATAAAACTATTGGTCCCTTGAAATAGTCATTCAAAAAAGTGTCACCCCCTAGCAGTTGGGGGAATCTGTGGAATAGGTAGACCCAGGAAGACCTGGGATGAGGTAGTAAAGCATGACCTTTGAACATTAGGCCTCACTGAGGTAATGACTAGTGACTGAGACCTTTGGAAATATGCTGTGCTTGAGAAGACCTGGCAAGCCAAGTGAGACCATAACCCATGGCCTATGCCAGTGGTGTAACCAGCCCACTTATGCATACTTTTCCTTCATTGGACACTAAACTCTGCTTGCGAAGACCTGTTGAGGCAAATGAAATCGAAATCAAAATCAAATTCTATGACAGCAGTGCATGACTGGCATCCGTGCCAGTGGAGCGCTAACAGCACCATCCAAGTGTGATTGTTGCCAGGGCTGCTGACTGGCTTCCATGCCGGTGGCATGTAAAACGCACCATTCGAGCATGATCATTACCAGCGTCGCCTTACTGGCACTTGTGCTGGTGGCACTTGTGCTGGTGGCACATGAAAAACAACATTCAAGTGAGGTCGTTGCTAGTGCCACTGGACTGGCTCCTGTGCAGGTGGTACGTAAAAACACCATTTGAGCATGACTGTTGCCAGTATCACCTGACAGGCCCTCATGCCAGTGGCACGTAAAAGCACCCACTACACTCCCGAAGTGGTTGGCATTAGGAAGGGCATCCAGCTGCAGAAACTCTGCCAGGTCAGATTGGAGCCTGGTGCAGCCATTTGGCTCGCCAGTCTTCATTCAAACCGTCCAACCCATGCCAGCATGGAAAGTGGACGTTAAACGATGATGATGATGATGATATATGTATATGCATGAAAATGTGTATGTATATAAGTAGCATATGTGTGTCAGAGTGTGTACATATATGTACATGTGTGCGTGTATGCATGAAAATGTGTATGTATGTAAATAACGTGTGAGTGTATGCATGAAGTTGTGTATGTATATAAATAGCATGTGTGTGTGAGTGTGTATATTTACATATGTATGTGCATGTGAATGTGTATGTATATATACATGAATACCATATGTGAGTATGTGTGAGAATGTATGTGTACATGTGAGCAGGCATGGCTGCGTGGTTAAGGAGCTTGCTTGGCAGCTACATGGTTTTGGGTTCAGCCCCATTGCACACCACCTTGGGCAAATACCTTCTACAACAGCTCCTTGTAACTGAATTTGGTAGATGGAAATTGTGTAGAATCCTGTCATGTATATATATGTGTGTGAGTGTGTATGTGCTTTTCTGTTTATATTTGTCCCACCTCCACTTGACAACTGGTGCTGGTGTATTTACATCCCTGTAAGGGATTGGCACTCTCAACGTCGGCACGCTGAAAGGTAGATCTGGTGAAATTGTTGAGATGCTTGAACGGAGACGCGTAGATATGTGCTGCATCCAGGAAGTAAGATGGAGAGGAGGTTCTGCGAGGTTCCTCACAGGCAAAGAACACAGGTACAAGATTTTCTGGGCAGGGAACACTGACGGGGTCGGGGGCGTAGGAATACTTCTAGCGGAGAAATGGGTGGATAAGGTAATCGAGGTCGTTAGAGTAAGTGACAGAGTACTTAAGATCAGACTAGTGCTTCATCATAGATTAGCTACTGTCATCTCAGCCTATGCACCTCAACCGGGGCTACCAGATGGTCTGA
>NC_068982.1:32459310-32463052 GCF_001194135.2 Octopus bimaculoides
CGGGTGGCACATGAGATGCACCATTTTGAGCGTGGCCGTTTTCGTGCGGGTGACACGTAAAAGCACCCACTACACTCTCTGAGTGGTTGGCGTTAGGAAGGGCATCCAGCTGTAGAAACTCTGCCAAATCAGACTGGAGCCTGGTGTTGCCATCCGGTTTCAGACTAGATACTTATATATTAAAGAATTTTGATCCAGATATTTTTTAAAGCTTCAGGAGTCATCTTTTTTAGTTTGAATATAGAATGCTAATCAAATATGCAAATGTGATGTTAATAATGGCTGTTATACTTACAGGAGTCCATTTTCTGAAAGTCCATTGATATCGAGACGGAGGTGGTTTGTTCTTAATTGGTGATTTGTCTTTGGTTTTGTTATTATCATGTGATACATTACTTGTAACTGATTTATTTTTACTACCTTCTTTTGTGGGTCTGGATGTAGGAACTGAAGGTAGATCCTCTGTATGAATTTTATTTGTTTTGTTCTTATGGCCTTTTCTGGTATCATTGCCAACGAAATTATCAGTGTGTTTATCACTGACATCACTTCTGTGGCCTGGACGCTGTTCTTTCTTTTTGCCTTTATTTGCATTTGACAAAGTTGTTTTCAAAATTGATGGAGTTGTTGATAAAATATGTTTGGTCTTACTGCGTCTAGTGACTGGCCTTGTGGAAACAGCTAGTGAGGTAGCAATGCTGCTAGTAGTAGTAGATACTGTAGTTTTTGCAGATGTTTTAGGTATGGTTTTCCTTGGAACGCCAAGAGTTGTTTTTCTTGTCAGAGTAGGTACAATTAGATTTGGTCGCACTGTTGAGGTTGTTTTTATAGTGGTTGTTGTTGGTGGTAATGTTGAAGTAGATGAAGGGGATGATGTTGTTGTTGTCGTCGTCGTCGTTGTTGTCATCGTTGTTGTTGGTGTCGTTGTTGTTGGTGTTGTTGTTGTTGTGGTGGTTATTGCTGCTGTTGTTGGTACAGTTGTTGTCATTGGGGATGATGGCTGTGGCGATGAAGTGGATGAAGATTGTGAATCGGAGTTTAACTTATTTATCGTGGGGGGCAACATTTCTGTACATTCTTGTACATTACAATGTTTCTTGGAGCTTGGTTTTAGATCAAGATCACATAATTCCATACCAACACATGTAACATCTCGATAGTGAAAGCCTCCATCACATGATCTGGAACACTGAGAATAAAAGAATTTAATTTTAAAAAAAGCACAAAATGATAAAATTAAACAAGAACATTTTTTTTAGGATATGCTAAAAGTAATTTTAATTTGTGAAATTCTCTCAAAGTTAGAATCAACAGCTGTAAATACAGGCTTGTTTACATTATTTTATATCTTCCAAAAATAGAAACTGACAATGACAGAAAAAAAATAGATATTAAGAAGCAGCAAGAAATATTATTATTGTTACTCAAATTGAAACGAAAGAAAAATATTTCAAATATAACATTTCTTTTGGTTCTATACAAGGCTAATTTTTTTAGAATATGTTTCATGTGACTGAACTAACACCAGTTTTTTTTTAACGTTTATTTACTTTAATAAACCTCTAGATTTATTACAGGTGAAACTAATTCTAATAAGATTTGAATACAAGACTGAGAAGTTTAAAATTAAACACAGGTACTTTACTGTGTCAGCCTGTTCCACTATAGTAATAAGTTTTTTTTAGTACACCTACCAAAGACCAGTCACTGACAGACCAGTGTCCACATATCATGTTAGAGCAACGGACACTCGTGGCTAATTTTGTAGCATTGTTACATCCAATAATCGGATCTTCACAAACAACCTCTCGTTTTTTCCAGCCACATGGATTATCCGTGCAAGTCTGAAATTGTACAAAGAAAAGAATTGTAACATATTTGTCATACGTTTTTGTACTATAAAATTTCATGCATAATACACAGTTTTCAATAAAAATCAGCATTAAAACTAGGGCTGCAGAAGGTTCATGATATTAGGTTGCAAATTTTCCCACCAAACACAGCTACCACAACCACCACCACCATTTTTATTAAGAAAAATACCAAACTGTAATTAAGCCATAATATTTACGTTATTTTATCAAATATCAATATATCCTGCTTCATTGTTGTCTGCATAGTGCCAGAGTAAAGAAGTGCCAGGAGATTATTGTGGAAGAGGAACACTAGAAGTGATGAAGGCTGAACTCAGGGGGCTGAACCTCAAAAAGAAAATGACAAAGGAATGCAAAAAGTGTTGTGATGGTGTGTTGGAGATGATTTGTCCAACCCATGCAAGTACGGAAAAGCAGACGTGAAAATAATGATGCGGATGATAATGATGGCTATGAATGTGATGATGATTAGAATGAAAGTGCATTTTATCATTATTTCAGAGTGTAAATGAAAATATGTGGTCACTTAGGATTAAGACTATTGACTTGAAAAATTGTTCTGAGGAGCATGTGTGTGTGTGTGGAGAGAGAGAGAGAGAGAGAGAGAGAGACAGACAGACAGACAGATATTGATATGCATGCATGTATCTGCTAACCAAATATTACTTATTATATAAAGTGATAACTGGAGTTATTATTAGAATAATCCAGAACACACACACACACATATATTAAAGATCGCAAAATCGGATAATGAAAGCAGGCAGTCTCATCGGCATCTGGTCCCATCTGCATCCCAATGCATGGCATGTTATAGATGATAGAATGGATCAAGCTCATAATAAAAACAAGTTTTATAAATATATTGGGAGGTTTGTTTGTTGCAGATTCATCCAATATGTTTTTATAATAGCATGTAAAACCTCTATGGAAATCATCGCACACATTGTTGTTAAATAGTTTCAGACAAGTTCTTTACCAAACAGTAGAACTGACGCAGAATTATTACATTGCAATATTCAAACAGATATTACAATCTATGAGAAAAATAGTTATTCTTGTTTGGTATCTATATTGCACATGTTTACTTTTAATCATATAGGATGAAAATAAGAGATTTAAAATGCATATGTGTGTGCGCCCAATATGCAGTCACGTGTGTTACAGCTCATCTGTATGTGTGTATGTACGCATACGTGTGTGTGTGTGTGTGTGTGTGTGTGTGTGTGTGCGTGTGTGTGAGTGTGTGTGCACGTATTCTTTAACTGTTTCAATCATTCTGACTGTGATAAATTTTTTGTTTTTTATTGTTCAAAAGGATTTTGCTAGCTTGCCATCAGGCTAAATACTCATGATGGTGTGTATACATATATATATATATAATATATCATCATCATCATCGTCGTCGTTTAACGTCCGCTTTCCATGCTAGCATGGGTTGGACGATTTGACTGAGGACTGGTGAAACCAGATGGCTACACTAGGCTCCAATCTGATTTGGCAGAGCTTCTACAGCTGGATGCCCTTCCTAACGCCAACCACTCAGAGAGTGTAGTGAGTGCTTTTACATGCCACTGGCACGAAGGCCAGTCAGGCGGTACTCAAAATAGTGTATTTTATGTGCCACCCACACAAGAGCCAGTCCAGGGGCACTGGCAACGATCTCGCTCGAAAGTCCTTACACATGCTGCGGGCACAAGTGGCAGAAAGGCGTCGCTGGGCACAGGTGCCATCACAAATTCGCTTTCGCTTGCCCCAATAAGTCTTCGCAAGCTGAGTTCCGTGTCCAATGAGGGAGACTACGTTGGCATGGGTGCCAGTCGTCAAATTTAACTCGATTTCGATTTCACTATATATATATATATATA
>NC_068982.1:32463347-32468630 GCF_001194135.2 Octopus bimaculoides
TATATATATATATATATATATATATTCACATACCTGTACATATATATGCATATACTCATTTATTATTTGTTTTACATGATCGAATGCCTGCGTCATCCCTGTTGTAAGTAGTTTTTTCAATTTTATATTTTCTGACGAGACTCTTTCTCTTTCTCTATCACTTTTTCCCCCCTCCCGTTCTTCCTCTGTTACTACTACGTATCTCTCTTTACCCTCTCGTTCTTCCTTATGTTACTACTATATCTCTCTCTTTCCCCTCTCGTTCTTCCTTCTGTTACTACTATATTCCTCTCTTTCTCTCGTTGCTCACCTATTCTTCTACTTCCTCCCCTTATTTCTCCCTCTACCACTCTATCTTCCTTACCCTTCCCTGGTCACATGCTTCTGTTCACTAATCCTTTTCTTCCTTGGCTATCGCCGAGCAAACACGCGAACTTACTTCTTCCTGACTTTCAAGTCGTGCCTCACAGCGTTCATATATACACATAATTTTTCACGTCTGGCCGCATAGCCTTTTCCTGTCTTGTTTTCTTTTCCGTTTGTTTTCCTGTCTTGTTTTTTGTCTGCCACTACATTCTTCCATGGCACAGGTTTAATTTGTGTATACAAATTTAATTTCCGGTCCATGGGAAGAGCCGTTTTAACGATGCGTCCTGCCCAACTCTCCGAAACGCTGGTGTTAAAATGTGGGTAGCTGATGAAAGAAAATGTTCTCTATGTGGCTTGTGTGTTTTCTGTACTCTGGTTATTATTATTTTCTTGTCTACGTTTTGTTTGCAATGTCCTGTACCCAGATATGCACCTATGTATACAGGTAGACGTGGGTATGCACATACTTGTACGTATATATGCATATACTCATTTATTATTTGTGTTATATATATTTGTTCATATGATGATATCTCTACAATGTGTTGATGATGAGAAAAACATGTAATCGCTACCAATATAGCAAGAGATTTCTCCGCAAAAAGTCTAAAGTAGACGCCTTAAGGATCGTTCTCCTTGGTTATATATCTAAAATTTTAAATTTAAAAGAGAGTTTTGACGTTGATATCCATTATTATTGAAATTTATTCCTATGTCAACATTTCTGTATAAGGCTATATTTAACTGTCAAATTCAAGTCAAACATATAAATTGCTTTACACATCTTCAGGGAAAAAAAGTTAAGAACAAAAGGTAAACACCAAAACATCGTCTCTAAGTCCAGTTCATATTCAAATTTCTCCTTAAATAACTCGTTAAATAAATTCCTCCTTAAATAAAGGTCCGTTAAAGGGAGACAACCCCTCATAATACTATTATGGATCATGTTTTGTATTTTTAATGGCTTAAATCAGAGGTAAAAGAACTGCAGCTATACCACCTTTGTAGAGCCTCAGAGACTAGTGTGAGAACAGAGGTGAGTTGTCTTTAGATATGAGACAATGCTTAAATGCTTGCAACAGAGTTAAATCTATTTAATGCAATTAAAAGAAATCTCTCTGTACACATGTGTGTATGTACATATTCATGTAAGTATACAAGTTGCTGAGAAATGCTTAAGGTTAAGATTGTTTGTGAAAGCTGGTATCTCTCACCTGAAAATTCTTTATTCACTAGCCTAAGAAACTTAATGAGATTCAACTAATTAGGGAAGGTGTAATAATATCTGCCATGATGGTAGCATTAATAACTTTACTATACTTATTATTTGAATAAGTAATGAAAATAAAAGAGTAGTTAGCAATCTACTTCTTTCCCTTTTGTACTTTTTTTTTTGATATGTTGTACAGTTATTTAGATGTTTTTATCTAAAATGCAGTATTTTCATATCTAAAGGATGATTCTTTGCTGCATGGTATATCATACATAAATAAAGTTATCTAATTCTGAGATAGAAAAATATGTAAAGGTTAAAAATAGGATATAGCAGCCCACCTTTGGATATATCTCTTTTCAGGCCTGATGGATATTTTTCCATATCACTGACTGTTAACACCGTTATGCTAACTTAAACCTTTAGCATCTAAACTAGCCATAACAGGCCCAAATATTCTACCTTGTTTTATGTTGAAACTGGCCAGATCCAGCATCTTACACTTATTCTACAGGGTGTCCACAAAGTCTGGGTACATGGGGATTAACACATGGTTTAAGAAATTATTATTTCTTATATTTAATTGTTTATGCTATGATTTTATTTACTCCATGTACCCAGTCTTTGTGGACACCCTGTACAATACCATTCAATAAATGCAGTCACATCTACATCTTGAAGCTTCAAGATAATGCATGATTAATAACGAAGCATTACATTTGACAGAGAAATTTAAATGCCAAAGGGTTAAATCTGACTGAACAATCTCTCAGTCTTCAAACTCTTTTCCTGGAGCAATGTGATGTGAAATGTCTTGCCCAATAACACAATGCACCAACTGGAACTGGAAGCAAAGCCCATGAACTAACAATTGAGAGCTTGGTTGCTTTAAAACTAGACCATGTTTCCATTTCAAAAGAGAGAGAGAGAGAGAAATTGCAGTAAGTCTCGTGTTTATTTGGCCACCTAGACTTTTTTGCTAATGTAAAATATAAAATTATAGATTATGTCATAGGTAAACAAACATAAGTTTGTTTTTGAAGCATTGAAATGTATTGTAGAACAAGTAGAAAGATATATTTTTCCAGCACATAAATACTGAACAGTATTTATAAAGGATAAAATCCTTTTAAGAGCAGAAAAATTTGTCTGCAATTTTTTCTGCTCTTAAAAGAATTTTATCCTTTATATATACTGTTAAGTATTTACATTTGGAAAAGTGTATCTTTCTTCTTGTTATAAAACTATAGATTTCTATATTCAAAAACTAATAAAAAGTTAAGAATTTTATGGAAAATCCCTAACACAGACATTCACCCTGTTTCTTTAACCAATACTAATTTATAAATTATTTAATAGAAGGAAAATTGAACTGATATTATTCATTGAATTAATTTATTCCTTATATAACCAAATTATTATCAAATAAGGATTACAGCATTTAAAAAAAAAAAACAATGCTATAAGAAGGCCCCACAGTGCACTCACCTATACATATCCATACAACTATTTCTAAATTCTTTCTTGAAGTCAACAATAAAATATACTTACATCATCCCATGGACTACTAATCCATCGAGTAACTTTAGGACAAAGGACATCTGTATGGTGACATTCTTTCTCATGATTTGGCTTTTTCTGCCCAACACATGCTGAATCATCCAGGGCCATTTGTTCTTTGTCACCAAAACTTCTCACACACATCACTGTTCGCCGTTGCACCCCTGAGCCACAGGTTACAGAGCAATGTTGCCATGGGCCTTCCCACCACCTTGAAGAAAATTTTGTAAAACATTTCTTAAAAAAAGTGTTTATAAAAAAAATAGCAAATTCAATAAGATGTCTCAAATATATGATATCAAACTAAGTTTGGTTATGAAATGCAAATGTTTTTAAACAAAATTATTTCTGTTTTATTCTAAATTTGACTTATTCAAGTCATCTACTCAATGTGTGCTAAATTACAGAGCATGAAATATTTGTATTTTATAATCAACAGCATCTGTACAGATATATCCTGTATTCATACACACACAAATATATATATATATATATATATATATATATATATATACACACACATAGTATACACATACATTCATATTACATATATACATAAATATATACACATAGTTTACATATACATACATATGAACACACACACACACATATATAGATTTACATATATATATGCATACATATATATATGTATACATATATATATACATATATATATACATATATATATATATATATAAACACACACATGTATAAAGAGAAAAAGGAAGAGTGGGGAACAAGATAGCAATTTCCTTCAATAAATGATCATTCTTACTGAATTCTTTGAAAAGAAGAGAAAAATAAGTTACAATACTGATATTTGTTTCAATGAAATCATTCCAGCCAAGAATCAAAGCTGGGTCACAGACACAATGTGCCATGAACTTAGTGCCAATCCATAATTCTCACCTCATTAATTGAACAGATGAAATTGATTGTGATTAAAATTATGGCTTCTTTACACTTACCCATTCCTTCAGTGATTTAATATAATAATCTGCATTCATTGTTTAATTGAATTCATTGATTAATCTTTTGCATTGTTTATATCAATTTTTAATAAATTGTTAGCAACAAATTTACTTTAGTAGTACAATGGCTGTGAAGTTAAAGCACTTGATGACTTTCATGTAGTAAAGAGCAAAATCATTATTCCTATACAACCAGTAGATCTATGGTCAAAGATGTTCCAGCCAGGCCTGCCCCATTTTTATCCAGCCATGGTATAAATAGGATGATGTAATTCAACATTATAACTGTTAGCTCTGAAGAACACAGTATTACACAATCAGGCTGTTATTTAACATCCAGTGTGAAACCAATTGTTAAGATAGGCTATAATGGGTACATAATACACTACACTTTGATATGTGTATGTGTGTGTGTGTGTGTATGTGTGTGTGTGTGTGTATGTATATATATACATATATGTGTGTGTGTGTGTGTGTGTGTGTGTGTGTATCTGTGTATGTATATGTGCATCTAGGCACAACCACAAAAGAAATTTTTGTCTAAGTATTGTCTTCTTTTCAATCTCTACTTCCTTTTCTTTCTCTTAACAGTTACAACAGCGAAGGCTCATTACGTCATTTTCTCTAAACTAGAATGTATAATTTCCATGTTCATATTTGAATTTTTTGCGTTTCAATAAATTTTTGTCTGTTTTTACTCATTCTCGAATTTCATGGACGTATAGTGGTATGTGAGCCGATTCAGGAAATCTCTCATGACACTTTTTATCAATGTACCCGAAGAAACTCAGAATGGGTCGAAACATGTGTCATACCCAATAAAATCTTTTACTCATTCCATCTTTTTTATTAATATTGTTATATATATAGTGGACTAACCATATATGTATATGAATGTGTATATATGTGTGTGTATATATATATATATATATATATATATATACACACAGTTGTGGCGTGCAAGAGAGACGATTGCGCTGGTATGGACATGTGGTGAGAATGGAGGAGGATAGCTGTGTGTAAAAGTGCCACACCCTAACAGTTGAGGGAACCCGTGGAAGAGGTAGGCCCAGGAAGACCTGGGCTGAGGTGGTGAGGCAAGACCTTCGTACATTGGGCCTCACTGAGGCGATGACTACTGACCGAGACCTTTGGAAATGTGCTGTGCGT
>NC_068982.1:32468945-32472496 GCF_001194135.2 Octopus bimaculoides
GGCACATAAAAGACACCATTTCGAGCGTGGCCGTTTTCGTGCGGGTGACACGTAAAAGCACCCACTACACTCTCTGAGTGGTTGGCGTTAGGAAGGGCATCCAGCTGTAGAAACTCTGCCAAATCAGACTGGAGCCTGGTGTTGCCATCCGGTTTCACCAGTCCTCAGTCAAATCGTCCAACCCATGCTAGCATGGAAAGCAGACGTTAAACGATGATGATGATGATGATGATATGTGTGTGTGTGTGTGTGAATACACACACACACGCAACAGGCTTCCACACAGTTTCCATCAACTAAATTCACCCACAAGGCACTGGTTGGCCTATGGCTATAGCAGAACCAAACCTATGTGGTTGCATAGTGAGATTCTTAATGATGCAGCCAAGTCAATACCTATACATATATATATCCTAGTAATAATGCCTACACTTATTACCTACTTCAAAGAGACAGCAATATATTCTAATGTCACTTCATCCTGAAGTTAATACCACAAAGGCTGAGGCTGGATTTGGCAAGTATACTATTCAATATACACTGCAAAATATGAAACAATCTTGATAAAAAGGATAAAAATAGAACTGGTTTAAATTTTCAATACATCTAAAAGAAAAGATGTTTCTGATGGTTGGATGGATGGATGAAAGCAACACATACATATATAGCATCTCCTTATACATAAAAACATTGCAGACCATACAACCACATATAAACATATGCACAGCTCATACAGTTTTGTTGGAGACATTGTGATTGCTATTCTTTTGATAAATGCTAATTTTAACCATCAAGTGAGTTTGTTCCTTGATTTATTTCCAGTCTACCTGCTTGTTACATAGATGCTAACCACTAATGCTTGAGTCTGATTGTCAGTAACAACACCGGCATTGATTCCAAATTATTATCGCTGAACTCCCCCAAACGAGCTGCTACTGGAGTTCTTATTAGCATTCTCTTATATGAAATTACATAAAACCTATATCCACACTTCAAAACATTGGTGTTTATATACAAACGCATGCATACAACAAGCAAGTTACCAAACTGACACAAATACATACACATTCATATAGTCTTATATTACTAAATATATGCTGCATATTATTTGATTTTGTTATCACAGGTATTATTTCTGTAGAAAATTGTCAGTGTGTGATGTGATGTTTTCAAAAATTATTTCTGTACCAATTTTCCTGTAGTGTTTCTCATGCTTTTTTTTTTCTTTAATTTTATCATTTTCCTTTTACTTACTTTTCATGCATAATTCAAGATTATAGTCTCAGATCAAAAAGTATAAATTTTCTAAAACACCTTATTGTCATTATTCTGATTCATTTTACTGATCTACTTTCATTGCTAATCATCGTTTCTCATTGGAAAACAGTGTTACTTCAGGATTAGGTTATGCATCAGATTTCCCATATATCAAGCTTTCACCTGACATTTATACATGGATCCATGGCTTTCTAAACAAAATAATCTTTGAAACTCTGATTTCTTGACAGAGAAATTTTTAGAAGGAAATGGTAACATTGTCTAGCCCCTATAAAATTGTTCCATTTCCATTTTGTTGAAAACCTCCAAAAGCAGTATGGTATATATCACAATTATACTAGTAGTAATACTCTTTTACTCTTTTACTTGTTTCAGTCATTTGACAGCGGCCATGCTGGAGCACGCCTTTAGTCAAGAAAATCAACCCCAGGACTTATTCTATCGGTCTCTTTTTTCCGAACCGCTAAGTTACAGGGAAATGTTTATAATAATAAATTCAAATTACGACAAACGTAAATAAACAAACGAAGTTTGCTTTTAGAAGCATTGAGATGTCTTAGAAAGTTAAAGAAGTGATTTTAAATTCTCAATCGCAGAATAATGCTATTAATATAGCCTGAACAGGATAAACTACCCCTATTTTGCAGAGAAAAGTGTAGGTGGCTAGCTGTGGACTCGAACTCGCATCCCCGTGATTACGCGTCATGATGCTTTGACTGATTAAGCTAAACTACCCACTACAAATTCCTCTGCAAATTTAAGATGTATAGAAATCTCACTTTATGAGATGCTCTCATATGTTAAATTCAAATTACAAACTTCGTTTGTTTATTTACGTTTGTCGTAATTTGAATTTAACATATGCGAGCGTCTCATAAAGCAAGATTTCTATATGAGATTAGCGAGATTAGCATTATTCTGCGATTGAGAATTTAAAATCACTTTATAATGATAATAATAATGGTTTCAAATTTTTAGCTAAGTTACAGGGTAATGTTTATAATAATAATAATAATAATGGTTTCAATTTTTTAGCACAAGGCCAGTAATTTAGGTGTGGGGCAGATAAGTCAATTACATTAACTCCAGTGCTCAACTGGTACTTGTTTTATTAACCCCAAAAAGATGAAAGGAAAAATCGACTTCAGTAGAATTTGAACTCAGAATGTAGAGATGGACAAAATTCCACTAAGTATTTTGCCTGGTGGGCTAATGACTCTCCCAGCTCACTATTATAATAATAATAATAATAATAATAATAATAATAGGGTGTCATATATTTGGTTTTGCACATAGTATTGTTCAAGAGAATGTTTAAGAAAACAAGAAAATTATGAGTTTGTTTTAAAATTTGAGATTATGTAGGATTATGTAGGATATGGGCAGTTCCCATGAGCACTATCTTTTGAATTTTTCTCCAAAATGGCAGAAATTCAAAAGATAGTGCTCATGGGAACTGTCCATATCCTACATAAAACACTGTCTATGTAATCTCAAATTTTAAAACAAACTCATAATTTTCTTATGCTTTCTTAAACATTCTCAAGAACAATACTATGTGCAAAACCAAATATATGACACTCTAGGCATAACACCAACATGAACTTCTAACCTGTTGTCTCTAGAGGTCCCTGCGTGAGACTTGGAGTCAACTTGAGCAAATACAAAGCAAAAGTCAAACATAATAATAATAAGAGGTGCAGGAGTGGCTGTGTGATAAGAAACTTGCTTCCCAGCCACATGGTTCCAGGTTCAGTCCTACTGCATGACACCTTGGGCAAATGTCTTCTATTATAGCCTCAGGCCAACCAAAGCCTTGTGAGTGGATTTGGTAGATGGAAACTGAAAGAAGCCCATTGTATATATATATTTATATATATTTGTGTAATACAGTTCTGTATTTAAGAGATGAGGAATTATGTACATTAAGCGAGTATGCTCCGCTGGATGTGTAATGTAAATGTGCATACCCGTCAGAGTGTAAGTATCTTGAGAGAAAAGCTGAACATAAGAAGCGTCAGTAGTGGTGTACAAGAGAGACGATTGTGCTGGTTTGGACATGTGGTGAGGATAGCTGCGTGAAAAAGTGCCACTCCCTAACAGTTGAGGGAACCCATGGAAGAGGTAGGCCCAGGAAGACCTGGGCTGAGGTGGTGTGGCAAGACCTTCGAACATTGGGCCTCACCGAGGCGATGACTACTAACCGAGACCTTTGGAAATGTGCTGTGCATGAGAAGACCCGGCAAGCCAAGTGAGATCGTTGCCAGTGCCCC
>NC_068982.1:32472634-32486259 GCF_001194135.2 Octopus bimaculoides
GGGTTTTCGAGCGAGATCGTTGCCAGTGCCTCTGGACTGGCTCTTGTGCGGGTGGCACATAAAAGACACCATTTCAAGCGTGGCCGTTTTCGTGCGGGTGACACGTAAAAGCACCCACTACACTCTCTGAGTGATTGGCGTTAGGAAGGGCATCCAGCTGTAGAAACTCTGCCAAATTAGATTGGAGCCTGGTGTAGCCATCCGGTTTCACCAGTCCTCAGTCAAATCGTCCAACCCATGCTAGCATGGAAAGCGGACGTTAAACGATGATGATGATGATGATGATTTACATTTGACGGATATTTGTCCTCATCTTGTTTGTTGTTAGCACAACGTTTCAGCTGATATACTCTCCAGCCTTCATCAGGTGTCTTAATCACTATGCAATATGCCCATGATTCAATACATCATCGAGTCTCCCCTACAAATAAGAAACATTGTACTTAATGCAAATAGATTAACCCTTTCTGCCTGAAATTTTAGAGAAAGGGGATAGTTGATTACATCAATCCCAGGGCTTGACTGGTAATTATCTCGTCAACCCCCAAAAGGATGAAAGACAAAGTTGACCACAGCAGAATTTGAATTCAGAACACAAAGATGGACAAAATGCTGCTGAGAATTTTTCCCAGTGTTGAAAAAGAATTCAATCAATTTGTTCTAAAAAAAAAAGAAAAAAGAACTTGTTTGTATCTGAAATTACTAGATAAATATACAAAGAAGTATTTGAGCTTATACATGTCTTTGTCTAGAGACTTTTTCATCTCGAAATAGTAGCCAAATTTTCTGCAAATCACACATTTGATAAAATAGCATGAGATACTCCTAAAATATCATGTTGATTATGGCCAGAATGCTTTTGATCACAGATTTGTTTCAGCAGTGTTGACTTGGAGCTAAACAACATCAGGAAACTACTTTTGTAAACAGTTATTGAAGTTTCCTATTTTGCCTTCACTGGCTTAGACAAAGTATTAGCAGCAATAGACTATTGAATATATAGTCAAGGCTCCTAAACTATTTTTACAGTCAATTAACTTGTACCCATTAATCAAGGCAGATAAATCTGCTTATCTCAGGCAACCTAACTTACAACAGCTTTGATTCCTACTTTACAAAAGAATGATTAATAGCAGGAAGAACATTAAACGGTAAAAGAAAACTCTCAAACAGTATTGAAATATCCTAATTTGTAGATCAGATTTATGCTAGCATGAAAACAGAGATGTAAACCAGCATAAGAACCACATTCAATGATACGCAAATATTTGTGCACGCACGTTCATGCACATCTACATGCACACACATGCATGCATATATGTATGCATACATACACATTTGTACGCACACATACTAGAATGGATTCAGAGATAAAGCTCTTTGTTGATGAGATACTTTGTTGTGAACTAAGTCTTTCAGGTATACTTTATCCATCTTCTTAACCATAGTATTAACTCCAAATAAATAACTAGATGCCAGTTAGAAATATACCTTGCTGATAAAAGAAAACCCATGGTCAGTTGATGAAGAGACTGGAGGATGGGAAACTGATTGAAACCAAGAATAAAGATAAGAATGAGAAGAGAACAAGGAGAAAGCTAAGAAAATGACAATGGCATGAAAGATGAAGATGGGAACAAAGATGAGGAAGGAAAGTAGAAATTCTACAATTTATATGAATAGATGCAGACATGGGTGTGTGCTTTTGCAACCATATGGTTTCAGGTTCAGTGTCACTGTGCAGCACATTGGGCATGTGTCTTCTATTATAAACCAGGATGATCAATGCCCTGTGAGTGAATATGGTAGACAGAAAAGTATGTGGAAGCCCATCGTGTGTGTGTTTGTGTTTGTCACACCCACTTACCTGCTTGACAACAGGTGTGACTTACTGGTATTCAGCAAAAGAGACCAATAAAATAAGTAATAATAAATAAAATAAATGCGCCCTTTTTAAAGCCTAGCCAGGCTCCTGGGCCCGGTTTCCTGGGTTCAATGGCGTATGTATTCCCCAGCTGGACGGGATGCCAGTCCATCGCAGCGTTACTCATTTTTGCCAGCTGAGTGGACTGGAGCAACGTGAAATGAAGTATTTTGCTCAAGAACACAACGCGTCACCTGGTCCAGGAATCGAAACCACAATCTTACGATCATGATGCTGACACCCTAACCACTCAGCCATGTACCTCCACAATAAAATAAGTACCAGACTTAAATAAAAAAGTTCTGGGGTTGATTTGTTCAGCTAAACCCTTCAATTAATAGTAAAGAAACAGAGAAAACTTACATCGCAGGACAAAGATGTTCATTGCATTTGCGTTGCTTGTCATCTGGTTTCATTGAAGCATTGCAGTACATTTCATCCACAGCACCAGCTTCCATCTCGGTGCATATTACAACAGAACGTTGAGTACCTGTGATAAAGATTAGTACAACACAATATTAACAAGGACATATATTATACAGGGTGTCCACAAAGTTTGGGTACATGGGGATTAACACATACTTTAAAAAATTATCATTTGTTATATCTAATTGTTTATCTTATGATTTCATTTACTCCATGTACCTACATGGGGATTAACACATACTTTAAGAAATTATTATTTCTTATGTTCAATTGTTTATTTTATGATGCTAGTGCCGTTGGACTGGCTCCTGTGCAGGTGGCATGTAAAAAACACCATTTCGAGCGTGGCCGTTGCCAGTACCGCCTGACTGACCTTCATGCCAGTGGCACGTAAAAGCACCCACTACACTCTCGGAGTGGTTGGCGTTAGGAAGGGCATCCAGCTGTAGAAACTCTGCCAAATCAGATTGGAGCCTGGTGTAGCTATCTGGTTCACCAGTCCTCAGTCAAATCGTCCAACCCATGCTAGCATGGAAAGCGGACGTTAAACGATGATGATGATGATGATGATTTTATTTACTCCATGTACCCAGACTTTGTGGACACCCTGTACAAAGACACGTCATATAAAAATGTAATTCTGTAATCATAAATAAAAGACACGGTCAGTCATTTTACACCACTGAATATATGTTCTCTGACAGGTTTATAGTTGAGCCTGTAGCAGTAAAGACCTCTGGTGTTCTTGGCCCCACCAGACCTGATCCCTGCTCAATGCAATCAGGGTGGAGATGGCTATCTGCAACTGCAAGCCCCGTGAGTCAGAGTGAATGTACCAGTGCATCTCCCTCACCATCTTCCGAGGCAATGACTTTTCCATTTTGTCTGCTGGGACCATGGGGGAATCTAACTTACAGGAAATTGTACATTCCATTCCTTGACGTAGAGTGACCTCATATAAATTGCAGTTACAAGTTATATTGAATAATAATAATAAATAGCCTTTCTACTAAAGGCACAAGGCCTGAAAGTTTGGGAAGGGGACAAGTTGATTACATCGACCCCAGTGTTTCAGTGGTACTTAATTTATTGACCTCAAAAGGATGAAAGACAAAGTCGACCTCGGATGAATTTGAACTCAGAACATAGTGACAGGCAAAATGCCGCTAAGCATGTCATCCAGCATGCTAACAAGTCTGCCAGTTCACCACCTTAATAATAATAATCCTTTCTGCAATAGGCACAAGGCCTGAAATTTGTGGGAAGTGGGTAAGTCGATAACATCAACTCCAGTGTTCCACTGGTACTTAATTTATCGACCCTGAAAGAATAAAAAGCATAGTCGACCTCAGTAGAATTTGAACTCAGAATGTAACAACAGATGAAATACCACTCAATATTTCACCTGGCTTGCTAATAATTCTGCCATCTCACCACATAATAATAATAATAATAATAATGATAATAATAATAATAATAGCAATAACAATAATAATAACAATAACAATAATAATGATAATAATATGCTGAAATTAAACCTCATTGAGCTGTCTCTAATAATTTTCAATGCTGTAATTTCACCTGTCATGACTAAATATGTAAATATGAGTAAAAAAATGTCATCTCAGTTCATGTTTCTAGGCAAGGCATGTACTATCATGATGTTTCACTTCAGTTTAGCTCTAATAGCATTCTGGCCAAAGTCACTTCAGCCACAATCATCGGTACTTTTCCTATGAATTGCAATGCTAAGACTATGTTATCCAATGTGCCACTATCCTTTCAGGATGCTAGTGATGTAAAGTAAGGGAGGTGGAGGCGCAATGGCCCAGTGGTTAGGGCAGCAGACTCGCGGTCATAGGATCGCGGTTTCGATTCCCAGACCGGGCGTTGTGAGTGTTTATTGAGCGAAAACACCTAAAGCTCCATTAGGCTCCGGCAGGGGATGGTGGCGAACCCTGCTGTACTATTCCACCACAACTTTCTCTCACTCTTACTTCCTGTTTCTGTTGTGCCTGTAATTCAAAGGGTCAGTCTTGTGACACTGTGTCACGCTGAATATCCCCGAGAACTACGTTAAGGGTACACATGTCTGTGGAGTGCTCAGCCACTTGCACGTTAATTTCACAAGCAGGTTGTTCCGTTGATTGGATCAACTGGAACCCTCGACGTCGTAAATGACGGAGTGCCAACAGCAAATGTAAGGGAGATGTAGCTGTGATTTCTTGCAGGGAAAATAACCACTATCAGGTCAAGACTAAAGGACACAAACAGACACAAATGGACACACACACACACACACATATTTGCAATGGGCTTCTTTCTTAATATTCCATCTATGAGATTTATCCCACAGGGCTTTGGTCAAACTGAAGCTATAGAAGAAGATACTTGCCCAAAGGCGCCATGCAGTGGAATTGAATTCAAAACTAAATTGCTGCGAAGCAAACTTCATAACTTCTCACTGCCATGCCAATACTTTACTCATACCAGTTACATTGAAAGAAAACAACTTTACAGTTGAAACTGCTTAACATGTTACGTTGCCAATGTCTTATTTTCTGTAAATGATTTTCTCATAAAACCTAGAAACTTCACTTTTATTGATAAGTGACAACAGAAAGCTATGTGCTTTCTTCCATCTCCTCTCAAAGCAATACCAATGTGTATAAAACAGTTCTAACAAAAGACAAGAATTTGTTATACTAAAAACTTATATCTCTATACTATGGATATTTTCGTCATTATCATCTCCATCACCAGCATTGTTGTCATCATTGTCCTCGTCACTGTCATCATAATCATACTCATGATGCTCACCACCATCATGATGATTGTCATGGACATCATCATCACCATCATCATCATCAATTGTATTATCATCATTGGTTTCATATCTGTTTATCTTATGATTGTCTTGATTAAAGAAAAAGAGAAAAAAAATGTCCACAGCACTAGTTACTTGTCCATTG
This sequence comes from Octopus bimaculoides, assembly GCF_001194135.2. NCBI lineage: Eukaryota > Metazoa > Mollusca > Cephalopoda > Octopoda > Octopodidae > Octopus > Octopus bimaculoides. Next base: position 32,477,957 of record NC_068982.1, read on the forward strand.
TCAATATCGTTTACTATCTCAGGACCTTGTTTATCTCAGACTGAATCTAATTACCACAGCTCACCATTTTATTTTTCTTTCTACCATAAACAATCACCCAAACCATAACACACCTTAACCCAAGTATGTATACATACACATATACATACACACACTCACATATGTGTGTGTGTGTATGTATCAAATATTCTCACTACCCATCAAAACCACCACAGTCTCCTGTCTCATCCCTATCTTCTATCACTCTTTCATCTTCTATCGCTTTCTTTTATCCTTAATATTCAAATATCCTTTTACTCTGCCTCTCTCTTTTATGTCTTATTTCACTCTCTTCCTTTCACTCTCTTTCCCAAGTTTCTCTCCAATTCTTTCATCACCGTCTCCTTTTTCTCTCCTTCCCCTCATTATCATTTCCCTCTCATTCTCTCATTTTTGCTCTTTCTATTCATTCTGCACTATCTTGTTTTCTCTCTTTATTTCTTCCTTTATTTCTATATCTACATATCTTCGACTTTCCCTTGATTTCTCTTTCTGTTATCTCTCTTCCACCTTTATTCACACACCACTCACTTTACATTTTCTCAAACAGCATTGATATGTTTCAGATATCCAACAACAAATATCCATCCAGTCACTTGCACTCGGTATATCTCGCCAATCCAATAACATCCACATTGATATTTATGTATCAAAGGTTAGTGTATTTAGGTAAATAACCTCAATTCTGTTTTGGTCAGCTAGCAACTCTTCAGTTACTATATAACGGAAAGTAAAGAAAGAGAGGCTGAGAGAGAAATGGGGAAGAGAAGAGGAATAAGTTTATGATAAAATCAGAGTGATAGGGATACGGAGAGAATGAGAACGGGGAAAATGAAATAAAATATAACTCTAGCATAAACATCTAAATGAAAAATCTCAGCATGAAAGGAAAAGAGACAAAAGCGTTTGGCTGGGGTAAAAGTTTGAAGATAACTAATTGCATCATTATTAGGTCAATAAATGCACAAATGGATTATACTCCATCTTTTCCTGCTTCTGAAAAATGGACTGATTCACTGATATAGAAGGGTCAGTTGAGTTCAGAGAAAATATTACCATTAACATTAGACTCTGATTAAGAAGTAATGGATATATTAGATAGAGATGAAAACATATACATACATACATAAATAGAAATGTATGTATGTATATACACTCATAAATCCATATATATATATATATATTATACATAAATAAAAATATATATAATTGTGTTTTTGCGTATGTGTATATTTGTGTGTTTGTGTGTAAATGAATGTATGTATACACACACACAAATATATATGCATGTATATATTTGCAACTATATAAAACCAAAGAGCTCCAAGGTATGAAGTGTAATGAGGATTCATTTGGACTCTGTTGGTAGTATTTACAGTAGATAGGTAAACTGTACAATATACGCAAGATATTTTAAGTTGAAATATAATTCCAGAAAAGATTGTTTGCATAGACTAAGAAAATGTAAGCAACATGTTAACAGTGGTAGGTCAGAAATAAATAAGTCAAATTATGAAAATTTTTGAATAGATACTAAATTCAGTGAATTTGAGTATGTATTGAGCCAAGATTTATCCAGTTTCAGAAATTCTATGAATAAATCTATAAATATTCATCTGAACCCAGGTGTCTAGTCACAAGATATAATGTCTAATACACACACACACACACACACATATATACGATGTATAAATGCCTGAAGGCAGATTCAAATTGAGATTTAAATTATGAGTGACACAAAGAAAATGAAATAATTCAAACTGAGATTTAAAAACAAGTAACATTTTCAGAGTATCTACAAAAATTATCAACATACTACACCATATGCCAATAATTTAACCCTTGTCTCTTGATTTTTTTTTTTTTTTTTTTTTTTTTTTTTGTCTTTTTGTACAAAAAATAAGAAATTATCTACTTCAAAATGTAACATACGTGTAATGTGTTTTTTACCTTGAAAGATTCAAGAAATCACATTTGTTGGTAATTGTAAATATACTTCGATTTTCTTTATTGTAGAAACATGAATAGACAATAATTCAACAGTGTTCGTTCGTTCAGTCATTCATTCATTCATTCATACATACATACGTGTGTGTGTGTGTGTGTGTGCAATTAATAAAAAATGCACCTGAAACAGTTATAGTGAACCTTTAACCCATTTGTATTCTTATTTTACATACATACATACATATATATATATACACACATACATATATACACACATATATATACACACATTTATATACACACATATACTATAAACACACACACACATATATATATATACACACACATATATATATATACACACACATATATATACACATATATACATACACATATATACACACATACATATACACACACACATATATATACACATACACACACATATATATACATATATATATACACATATTTACACACACATACATATACATACACATGTATATACACATATATATACACACACACACACACATATATACATCTATATATATACATATATATGCACATATATATATACACATATGTATACACATATATATACACACATATATACACATGCACATACATACACACACACATACACACACACACAGGCATACAAACACACATGCATACACACACAAACACCACAGACCCTCCTAAAACTAGATACCAATATCTGAGCATTATCTAAGCATAGTAAAATTACCTATGAAGAAAAACCAACCAATGCTAAGTGATCTCCACAAACTAGAATCCACAAAGCCTTTCCATTTTACAAGAATAAAGGATAACTCAGATTAATGAGACAAAGTAATAAGAAATTCACAGCCAAATATAACAAATGTGTATTCCCATCATCAAATGCCAAACGGATATCACTATGGTTTCAACACCTGGGTATATATTTATTATTAAAACTATTACAAGTTACATTAGTTAGTGGGGAAATTGTTTTGAGCTTCGGTGGGAGGTCTCCTCAAATGTCAAGAATCTTTCGCAGGATTCTTGTAGAATACAAGATTACTCTTTTCCACAGATCAACAATACAGGCCTCAATTCTAATATCCTCCAGTAGTTTAGATGTTGTGCCAATTACTGCAGTAATAATTGTCATCTTCCCCACCATTTGATAATAGAGTATCAACTCTGTCATCATATGGTATGCATAGTCTATGGTACTACACTGCCTTAGTTTGTTTTTTGGGGTTTTTTTGTCTTATTATATGTGGTCTCCTCAGTTCAATAGCATGGTTACTCTTTATAGGAAATCCCATAAAATCTTTTAATTATTATTCTATGTCAGAAACTGTGGCTTGCATTCATACCACTTTTCTGTTATTTCCACACACCAACTTAACATCTCAATGATTTACCGTCAAGTTAGAAGTTTTTAGGGGGTTTGCTTCGAGAATTGCATTCCCTCGCGTTCAGTAAAAATGTGTTTATTATGGTAGTTTGACTTTTAGAGTCCCTCTTAGCATGAGGCATCCTTGTATAGTAATGCCCTTATATAATTTAATAATATATATATATATATGTATATATATATGTATATATATATATATATATATATATATATATATATATATATATATATATATATATATATATATATATATATATATATATATATCCAGAGAAAGAAGATGAACAAACAGAAAAAAAAGCAACAACGTGAGGACGTGGTACATGTAAAGTATTAGCAAATGCTCAAGGAAGGAAAGGAAGACAGTTTAACGTTTTGAGCAATGCTCTTCTTCAGAAACAGAGGAAAGTCCAAGAGAAAGGAAGACGGAGGAGGAAAATCACCAATGATTCACATGTGGTTACATTTTGAAAAATATACATACACACACACACACACACACACACACACACACACACATATACACACAAATATATATACATACATGCGCACAAATATATATATATATATACATACATATATATATATTTATATATATATATATGTATATATATATATATAAATACATGCACAAATATATAAAAAGATAATGTTTATTATTATATTAGGAGAGTATACATACATTTTAACACTTTACAGTATACTTACATTTATATATAATTCTATACATCGATCTAAAACAACAGGATTACTAAAGGAAGACCGGAATTAAAGAGAGGAGAAAACCAAAATGTCTCATGATATTCATTGAAGGATTTTATGTCACATATTCTCATTTTAAAAATCATCTCCGGTTAATCGTTGAGAGGACATTTATGTTGCGTTGGCAGAATGGAAAAGATTATTATTATTATTTGCCAAGGTGAACTTAGCCTTTCACTCATTTGCAGTCTATAAAACAAGTCCCAGTGTGATCAGAATAATCAACTATACCTCCCACAGACACATACCCCAAAGAAACTTCAGGCTTTTTGCCTATAGTAGAAAGGATTATTATTATTATTATTATTATTATTATTATTATTATTATTATATTAATTCGTTTTTTTTTTTACTTTATGTCTGTTTTTCAATGTATATTATAGTAGAAAGAAGAGGATGAAGAGGAATGATGGAAGAAGAGTTGGATAGAAGCAAAAGGAGGAGGAAATCGAGGAGGAAGGGCAGTAGGATATAGATAAAAACACATACCTCCACCACATGAAGAAGTGCAGTGTGACCAATCTGTATACTGCCAACTGAATTCTGGAATTCGGTGGCTAGCATTCTCATTTGGCACAGTATACTCAAACTCAACTCCAGGATTTGTCGACTGCAGTAACAACTATAAAGAGAAAATGAAACAATGAAATTAGCAACAGAGTAAATTATAAGGACTAATAGTCACAACTAGCTCCTTTTATTCTGTTTCCTGATGAGTGTGTAGCCATTTGGTTTGCATGTTCATCTGACAGGTAGGTTTTAAGTTTCTAGAAGTTGGTGAGGCAAATGATTAGGTCAATGATATCTCAAAAGTTTATGAGTTTTGAGAAGACTTCTTTTCTTGTACTATATACATAATCTCTATGTATATTGAAATAAGGCAATATATCTTTCTACTCATTTGCAATGATAACAGGGTCACTGTCATTTGTTATCAGGGTAGTCTGCAACAGGACCTCATAGAAATGGTCCTTTTACTTATAAATTACATCTTTGCATTCCTCTTTTAATGTACATTTTTTCCATAATTGCATGCATTAAACAGAAATTATTGAGGAAGATTTTTTACAACTGACTACCTAACCTGTTGCCAACCTTCACTTGTTTCTAAGCAAAGTAATACTCCCTCCTAGCCAGAAACATTTTTCATAAGAAGACTGGCAAAGAAAATCATTTGTATGATGGTAACTCATAAAAAAAGCACCTAGTATAATCTATTAAATGGTTGGTGATTGGAAGGGCATCTAGCTGTAGAAACCATACCAAAACAAACAGAATCGAATGCAGCCCTCTATCTCATCTGTCCTTGTCGAACAATCCAACCCATGCCAGCATAGAAGAACATTAAATGATGATGATGATAATGATTATATACATACACATATAAGTTTATGTATATTGATAAATGTATTTGTATATGTATACATACATGTGTGTATGTGCATATAAATACACACACACATGGAATACATAAAGAGAATTTACATAAATTAATAGGACTAAAGAGAAAAACAATAAGATATATCATTTTCATACAAGTATTTAATCATTCAATATCCATATGTATCTTTTGAATAAAAAAAATAAACTCATTGATAAATTGATAAATTATTCACAATGAATCATACTTCTAATGATTAATTTCTCAAAGAAACTGTTGGAGCTCTAGATTAAATAATGTACTGCATTTTGTTGTGTACGTTACTTTTGATTTGGAATCATCTACAACTTAGCTTTAACTTATCATTCCTAACATGTCAATGACATAAATACCATTAATAAATTTGAGTTGATTCATACAGCTAGATTTGCATCCTCTAAACGTATTGCTTTTGTGATGTGTGTGTGTCTGTTCATATATGTATGAGATTATAGACTATAGTTTCTTATAGTTTCATAAATAATTGTTCTCAAATTCCTCAGTGCCTTAAGTAAATTATACATATATTTATATATATATATATATGCACATATATATATATATATATATATATATATATATATATATATATATATATATATATATATATATATATATATAGTGTGTGTGTGTGTGTGAATTTGTTCAGGTATGGCAGATGCAGGCACAGCTATGTGGTTAAGAAGTTTGCTTCCCAATAATTTAATTTGGCGTTCAATCCCACTGTATATTGGCTTAGTATAGTCCAAGATCTGTCTCTACAGTGAACTGCCTGAAGGAAAATATCCTTATGTCGCTCCCTTGGGGTGGTACAAAAACCAACTCAAATCAACCCTGAAAAGCACCAACATCTACCCCGCACACTGGGAAGATATCTCAGCAAACAGATCCTGCTGGAGACACACCATCAAAATGGGTTCTGCAGGCTTCAAGAAAGCCAGAGTCGCAAGAGCTGAACTCAAGAGACGGAAAAGAAAACAGCACCTTCTCCTTCCCAAACCACCCCCTTCTATCCCAGGAAAATGAACTGGATTGCAAGCTCAGAAACATGAGATGCAGCCAACAAACATATACAAAGGACTGGGAGATATGATAACTTGCTGTACTTGAAAAGATGCATCAAGCTAAGTAAAACCACTGTCTTCCATACATACAGGTGCTGGTGTCACATAAAAAGTACCCATGCTGGTGCTGCATAAACACACCTATTCTGGTGCTGCATAAATGTACCTGTGCTAGTGGCATGTAAAAATCACCCAGTACACTCAGTTGAGTGGTTGGTGTTTGGAAGAGCATCCAGCTGTGAAGACCATGCTATAGCAGACAAATGCAGTTTGGACAGCTCCCAGCTGAACAACTCTATGTAAATGACTGCAAGCTGGACAAGGAGGACAATGACAACATAAAACCGTCTAACCCATGCCAGCATAGAAAACAGACACTAAACGATGATGATGACGGTGACATACATATAAACAATGGTTTTCTTCAAGTTTCTCTCTATCAAATCAACTCAACTCACAAGTCTAAAACTGAAGAGTTAGAAATAGCAAAAGTACCTATTAAACAAGGATAAATCACATATAAGTTTATGGAACATTATATATATAAGTTAGCATGGAAAAAATATTTCAGTTGATATTCCTAGTCTGTATGTGTACACTTCGTGTGTGTGTGCCTCTCTGTGTGTGCGTCATTTGTGTATGTGTGTGTGTATGCATGCATGTGTGTGTGTCTGTGCCTCTGTGAGTGTATGTGTGTGTGTGCCTCTGTGCATGCACATGTGCTTCTTTGTGCATGTGTGTGTGTGAATGAATGTTATCATGAGGTTTTGTCCTGTGATCTCTGGAGTCAAGTAGATTAACTAGTATCTACACAATCACAATTTAGCAATTGTCTGCAATTAAAAGTCGGGTATGTCGTAATGAGCAATAGGGTTGATGCTCTATTGATAGACACCTTTGATCATAAAGCATTTTAAAGCAATTGACTCATTTGTCTGATAACTGACAGATCAAATATAAAAAGAAAAAGGAAGACTTGTGAAAACAAAAGCTAAACGAAATAGTCTTACTGTAATAAAATGATGGAGTTATAATGCCAAAAGAGAGAAAGTGAGAGAGAGAAAGAGAAAGAGAGGCTATAACTGTTTCAAAGAGGTTAAAGAAAAACAAAAACCTAGAAGCTGAGGAAACTTGTGATCGTGTACATCAAAAAGGGTGAAAAAAAAACACACAATAAAATTCATAAAATTCGTGATTTTATCTGAAATCGTGCTTTGCATCATAATAGATTTATATCAGACATATAAAATACAATTACACTGTTATATTCACAACTGTTTTCTCATTATTTTGTGATATTTGTATAGATCTTCAACTATCAAAGTCTCTCAGCTTACATCTATGACCTAGTCGCTGGTAATGCTTATGTGTGTGTGTGTGTGTATGCTTGAGTGTGCACATATATGCATATATATACGCATATATGTATTATCTTCTTTGTCATCGTCATCATTATCATTTTAAATCTGCTTTCCATGTTGACATGCATTGATGATCCATGCTTATGACCTCTTTGCCACATCTCTTAAACTGATGGGAGAAGAAGAGTAGGAACATCAGCTCATGTGTTATTCTGAGCCTGGAGACCTGGTTCAAATGCTAGCAACGTCGTATATATATATATATATATATATATATATATATATATATATATATATAT
>NC_068982.1:32486978-32489680 GCF_001194135.2 Octopus bimaculoides
ATTGGTTTGCACAGTTCCTGGTGGAGTCTTTGAGCAGAGGCACACACACACATACACTCACAGAGGCACAGACACACACACATATATATATGTGTGTGTATGTTTGTGTCTGTCCTCCACCACTGCTTGACAATCATTGTTGGAGTGTTTACTTCCCCATGACATAGCAGTTTGGCAAATAAGACCGATAGAATAAATACCAGGCTTAAAAAAAAGGTAAGTACTGGGTCGATTCATTCAACTAAATATTCTTTAAGGTGGTGCCCCAGTATGGCCGTAGTCTAATGACTGAAACAAATAAAGGATAGAAAATAATAACTGATAGCTTCTGTTATCTATGTGATGAAATTATTGATTGAGGGGAAGAGGGGGGAGGACAATGATGAAAAGAAGAAGAAAATTATATATACCTTTGTGTGTTTGTGTGTGTATATTTGTGTAAGTTTATATGTAAACTTCTTTGCATCATGAAAGAAATCATATAACAAAGTTAACTGAGACACCATCTGTTTCGATGACAAGTGTTCCAGTTGGTCCAATCAATGGAACAGCCTGCTTGTGGTATTAATGTGCAACTGGCTGAGCACTCCACAGACACACACATAACCTTAACATAGTTCTCAAAGGAATTCAACACAAGTTAATGTGACAAGGCTATCCCTTTGAATTACAGGTACTACTCATTTTTTCCAGCTGAGTGGACTGGAGTAACATGAAATAAAGTGCGTCACTCAAGGATACAACACACCACCAGGTATCAAACTCATGACCCTATGATCATGAGCTCAATACCCCAAGCACTAAGCCATGTGCTTTCGAAATTAAACATAATGAAATTATATATTTATAGATTGCTTACAAGTAATAAACAATAATAATATCAAAAAAGAGCACTCAGAGAGCGCAAACCTATGCCAAGGCAACACCAACGTCTTCTCAACGATTAGCCAAAGATGATTTTTAAAATGAGAATATTTGAAATAAACTCAACAACTGCTCTCACAAACAAGAATACTAAAAATGAACCTGACTGCTCTCAAAAATTAAGTAAAAGAAAAAAACAGGAAAAATAATCCAGAAGCCTTGTCCACAACCAGATCAATCCCCAAATCTAATTAATTTATACCAGCCACAAGGCCACACAACCTTGAAAGTTTCATCCAAATCCACCCAGCAGTTCTTGAGATATATTGTCCATGGACAAACAAGCAAACAAACAAACACGACTGAAAACAATACCTCCGCCTTAGTGAAGACGGAGGTAAAAATAGACAAGTAGTGTGAAACGTACCATAATTGTTAGTGGTTCTTTTAAAGGTCCAACAGCATTGAAGCTTTCAACATCTCCTTCACGTGAATAATGGACAATTGTGCCAGCTATTTCATAGTCACCACTCCATTCAATAAACCATCCCCCATTCAAATAGTATTCTCCATTCTGGTTACGCAGGGCTAGATAGTTGTGTTCTGCAGATTGTGCACCTTTCAATTCATTGACAAATATATTTCGAGCCCCTGCTGGGATCATTTTCACTTCTTGGTATCCTTAAAGAAGAAATAAAAAAAAGTTTTAAAATTGTGTTAATGCATGGATGTGTTTGCATACATGCATACATACATACATATAAGATAATCAACCGTTTAAACAATTAGGTAAACAAATCCATACGTGTGTGTGTGTGTGTGCGTGCGTGCACACTTGTGTGAATGTGTTTACATACACATACATTCACACTTGGATTTGATGGTTCAAACAGGAGATATAGAATTCAATAGACAAAGTAGATTTACCAAGTACTATACATGAAACTCTTTGCACTTAAATGAATTATGTAGCTTTACAGCTATATAGTAAAGAAGTTTATGTATGTATATGTGTATGTATAGATATATAAATATGAATAAATACACATGTGCTCACACACACACACACACACACATATATAGTGGGTGTTGGGTTAAAGAAAAAGCAGGAACATCAATTAATTATGATTTTATGCAACATATTCCCCTCTCAGATACACACTTATTGCAATGGTCCTTCAGTTTTTAAGTCCTGTAAAAGAACTCAGAAAATTGGGTCTCCAGCCAGGCCTTTTGTGATACCCTTAAAACTAGGAACTTTTCAGCACCCCCTTGTGTGTGTATGTATGTATATATATATATATATACATGCACACACAGATTGACTATGCCTTGCTCCAGTGTCTGTTTGGCATGGTTTCTGTGACTGGATGCAATACCTAATGCCAACTACTTCACAATGTGTACTGAGTGCTTTTTTCATGAGACCAGCGCTAGTGAGGTTGTCATAAGACTACAAACAGTAAGTGAGGAGGCAACTTTATGCTAGGAGAATAAGAAGTTGAAGAGAGTAATGTGTGAGAGAAAAGATCCAGAGCAGAACAAGTTCCTTGCTTCAGATGAGATACATGACTACTCACACTTTAACAGAGAATGGAGATTGAGGAAGAAAGTAATATAAGTGGTGATGAGGCGTTACAGTGGACTTTCAGGATACAAGGTGGGAAAGAATAGGTGAGGCAGTGGTGCCGGAAGTGAGTGGGGGAGTAGGGGATGTCTAATAGTATGGCATAGCATTTCTATTTTGCCTCTTCTATGCGTCTGAGGCTGTCCTCAAATTTACCTTCCTGCTGTCCTCAAATTTACCTTCCTGCTTTGCGGTATTTGGTGGACGGTAT
>NC_068982.1:32489780-32494584 GCF_001194135.2 Octopus bimaculoides
ATATATATATATATATATATATATATATATATGTATATAACTTATATGCAGAGAGAGTGAAGAGATTTGATCTGATGTCAGTCTTATATATTAATTTAACACACACATACACACATATATTTATATAAATGTATGTATGTATAAACACAACATATATATAATATATGCACATATACATGCACACATACATCCACATATATATAACATCGTGTGTGTGTGTATGTATGTATGTATGTATGAATGAATGAATGAATGAATTTATATTATATGTGTAGTATTTTAGTGTAAGAAAATGAAAACATTTTTTACAAATATATTTTGTCATCAAAATTAAATAGTATCATATTGATATACTGTATATCTTACATTATAAAAACGGTCTATTTCAGGAGAGGAGAGGTGTTTTTGAATTTTTTATCTTCTGATGGAATATCAGCAAGATTTTGAAAATATATTTCTATTATATAAATGATATGTAGTGAGGATGAACAGATTTGATCTGATATCAGTCTTATATATTAATTTATGGAAAAGGTGGCAAAGGTTAGCACCAGGATGGGCATCTAGCTATAAAACAATACTTCAAATAGCAGATTTCTCCAACCTCTGCAAGCATGAAAACAGATGAACAAATGATATAGGCTCTTGTTCAACCAATTTGACCATGATTCAGTGCATGGTGCAGACTTGGCTGCATGGTCAAGAAGCTTACTTCCAAATTGTGCGGCCTTGGGTGCAGTCCAAGTATCTTCTACTATAGCCTTGGGGTGACCAAAACCTTGTGTGTGAACTTGGTAGATGAAAACAAAAGCATGTGTGTTGAAACCGGTATTGTTGTATTTCGGGATGGTCAAATTTTTTTTTTTTTGCCAAATAAACACATGTGCTATATATATTTTTTTTCTTCCCTCGTTTATTACAGTTCTTATTTTGTTATTTTAACTCATGTCCATTGTCCAGAAATCTTTCGTCACACATCTGTGACCTCTTCAGTGACACTTTTTGTTTTCATGCGTGTTCTTACTCTACTCACTCCATTCTGTTCTTCGGCAGCCCCATCTTCTCACCCCATTATGCTGCTGCACAATGGGGTGAGAGGATGGAGCTGCTGAGGGGAAGACCATACTGCTGCTAAAAACTATGACACACACTCAAGCATACACACACACACACACACACACACACACACACATGCATGCATGCACACACACACACACATACAAACAAGGACACGAACGTGTGCGTACATAAGGATACACACCTTAGAAGAACAGAATGGAGTAAGTGGAACAAGAACACGCACGAAAATGCAAAGTGTCCCTGAAGAGGTGACAGATGTGTGACGAAAGATTTTTGGACAATGGACATGAGTTAAAATTAAAAAAATAAGAACTGTAATAAACAAGTGAAGAAAAAATATATACAGTGCATGTGTTTATTTGGCATTAAAAAAAAAAATTACCATCCCAAAATACAACAATATATTTACACACACATATATATATATATCATCATCATCATCGTTTAACGTCCGCTTTCCATGCTAGCATGGGTTGGACGATTTGACTGAGGACTGGTGAAACCAGATGGCTACACCAGGCTCCAATCTGATTTGGCAGAGTTTCTATAGCTGGATGCCCTTCCTAACGCCAACCACTTAATATAAGCAGCAGTTTGCAATGTTTAACCCAAAAGGAGAATTATAATTGCCACTAAATATGATTAGGGTGTTAGAAACACTTACATTGCTAGAAATAGGAGCTAAAATGCTCTCATGCTGTAGTCAACACACATAAATGTAAACATATACACTAACAGGGACCTTAATCATCAGAAAAATGCCAATCGGGATTTCTTAATACTGAGTAATATTGCAAACCAGAAAGGTGTCATGCATTAGAAGGGAAACATAGCTTTCTCAGATGAAGAAGAGAGAGAGAGGAAAGAAAGGTGGTGAAGATGTGACACAGTGGGGGAAAGTGCCATACACCCAAGTTAGTGTGCTGTATATAGTGGAAGTGAATCAGAAATTGGAGAAGATGGGCTGGTGGATGAATTCACCAGATTTCAAAAGGTGAGTGGGAGCTAGAGATAGAGAGAAGGAAAGGGATTTGACAGGGGCATATTGTGTGCAGGTAGATAGGTGGTTCTGTGAAGAGGAATGGAGGGGGAGGGAGCAATGGTGGTGAGTATGTATGGGGAGGGAATGGGTCATGAACATGGATTTTACTTTGTTGGGTTTCTTCTCAAGCGCAGCATTTTATTAATTGTCTTGGTTTGACAAAAGTGATCAACAGAATAAGTACCAGTTCTAAAACAAAAATGCATTAGGGCCAATTCATTCAACTAAAACCCTTCAAGATGAGGCACCAGTATGGCCACAACCCAATAACTGAGTCCTTTTTAAAGATACTTGAGTAAGGGAGAGATATAACAACTGAATGATTACGTGGAGGGTCCTAAATAAGCTCATCTATTTTCTTTTTTTTCCAGCTCTCTATGTATGTATATATATATGTAAATGCACGTGTGTGTTTGTGTGTGTGTATGTAAATGCATGTGTGTATTTGTGTGTGTGGAGACTCCCACAGGGTGGGAGGGAGTCGCAGCGCAGAGGGAGATTTGGTGAGGCTACATCCAGACAACTGCAAGCAATTTTGAGAAGGCCAGATGACAAACATCAAAAGTTTCATCCTCAAAATCCCCATCTGACCAAAGCCTACATATTTGCCCATAGTAAACCATAGGTTGCTATTCAAGGGATCAGCTTACACAGTCACTTAAAGACATGTTGCTTTATCCTCATGATCTATGGACATGAAGAACTATCATCATCATTATCATGTATATCTGTATGTATGTTATGAATGGAGAGATATAGGGAACAGAAGTCAAGTTAGTCTTATCTGAGGAGCAGTCAACAAGCTATGAAATAGTATATCAGGGGACTCCCTCTCATTTTCCAATGGTAGTGACCCAGCATTGCCACAGCCTCTAACTGGAACAATTAAAAGTAAATACATACACACACATATATAAATGTAGACGTTATCGTTAAAGAGGAAGTCATATATCAGTTGTTGTGAAATGAAAAATAGATGTTTACAAATATAATCATTTTAGTATAAATATTTTTGTTTATTAAATTAATATAAATTTCAGACAGAGATTAAAGCAGCTTATAAAATACCAAGCCTTTATACAAGATTAATATTTAGAAATTTAAAAATAAACTTAAGACTTAATCCATGTGTGTGTATGTGTGTGTGTATCTGTGTGTAAAATAGATAATCATTTTCCTAAGAATATTTTTACATAAAATTGTGTGTGTGTTTTTCAGTGTGTTCTTGTGTGTACATGCATGTATATACATGCTTGTTGGATGATATATACCATTGCTTGCCCAAATATAGAAGCTGGTGGATAATTGGTTATATTACAATGGGAATCAGCATAATAATGTACAGTGAAATTATCCCAATAATAATAAAAATCCTTGCTACTATAAACACAAGGCCTGACATTTTGGGGGAGAGGGGAGTCGATTACATCGACCTCAGGACTCAACTGGTATTTAACCATGAAAGGATGAAAGGTAAAGTCAATCTTGGCAGAATTTGAACTCAACATAAAGACAGACAAATGCCACTAAGCATTTTGCTTGGCATGCTGATAATTCTGCCGTCTCAGGTACAAGGCTTGAAATTTAGCGGGGCTAGTCAGTTACATTGACCTCAATGTTTAACTGATAATTATTTTATTGATTCCATAAGAATGACAAGCAAAGTTGAGTAGCATTTGAACACAGAACATACAAACGAAATGTCGGTTAGGATTTTGTTCAAAGTGGTAACGATTCTGCCACCTTTCCACCTAAACTAATAATAATAATTGCAAGAGCACTCAAGGAGTGCAAACCTCTGCTAAGGAAACACCAACGTCCTCTCAATGATTAGCCAGAGATGATTTTTAAGATGAGAATATTTGAAATAAACTCAACTGCTCTCACAAACGCGAATACTAAAAATTAACCCGACCGCTCTCAAAAATTAAAAAAAAAGAAACAGGAAAAATAATCCAGAATCCTTGTCCACAACCAGATAGACTCCAAAATTTAATCAGTCCATGCCAGTCACTAGACCAAACATCCCTGAAAGTTTCATCCAAATTCATCCTGCGATTCTTGAGATACCTTGTTCACAGACAAACAAACAAATGTGACTGAAAAAGTATCTCTGCCTTTACTAAGGCAGAGGTAATAATACTAAGGGAAGACACTTGGCAAGAAATGAAAACAAAACTGAAAGAAGAAAAACTCATAATAATAATAATAATCCTTTCTACTATAGGCAAAAGGCCTGAAATTTAGCAGGAGGGGAATAGTTGATTACATCAACCCCAGTGTTCCACTGGTACTTAATTTATTAACTCCGAAAGGATGAAAGGAAAAGTCGATCTCAGTAGAATTTGAACTCAGAAAGTAAAACCAGACGAAATACTGCTAAGCATTTTGCCCCAGCATGCTAACAATTCTGCCAGCTCATTGCCTTAATAATAATGATAATAATAATCCTTCCCATCATAAGCGCAAGGCCTGAAATTTTGGGGGAGGGGGCCAGTCAATTACATCGACCCCAGGACGCAACTGGTACTTAATTTATCGACCCCGGAAAGATGAAAGGCAAAGTCGACCTCAGCGGAATTTGAACTCAGAACGTAACGACGGACGAAATACCGCTAAGCATTTTTCCCAGTATGCTAACGATTCTGCCAGCTCGCTGCCTTAATAATAATAATAATAATA
>NC_068982.1:32494594-32498737 GCF_001194135.2 Octopus bimaculoides
AATAATAATAATAATAATAATAATAATAATAATAATAATAATAGCTTCGAATTTAGATATAAGCTTCAATATTTTGAGCTGCAGCAGTTAGTTGATACCACTGTAAAGAAAGAGGATGTAAAATTAGAAAAATACAATCCCTTAAAATTTGAAATTGTAAGAATTTGCAGTATGAAAACTGTAAAATTGGGCCTGTAATAATTGGTGCATCAGAAACTGTGAGTAAAGATATAGACGAATGGTTGAAGGAGATTGGAATAGAACATCTTGTAGAGCTGCTACAGAAAGTTTGCCTCTTAGGAACAAGATTATTGAGCACTTGAAAGACTATTGAAAGCCTATGGGTACCTAAAGTTACAGGTAGTAACCTGGTACCCACATAAATTCTACAGGAGTAAGAAGAAACCTGAGTCAGATCGACAACAACAACAACAACAACAATAATAATAATAATAATAATAATAATAATAATAATAATAATAACAATGCTTGTTGAAATAGTCAATCAAAAGATTCAACTGAAAGGAGAGACAAATTCTACAGAAATATTACATGGCAAAAAAGAAATCACAACCACAATCAAAGAATGCCTATAGCTAGTCTTTACTGTATCTCAAAGAATACATTGTAATGAAAAGTGAACATAATTCTTTAAACAAAATAAACAGTTCCACTGCGACCAAAAACGATTTTATCAAAAAGTGGGTAAAAATAAAATAGAAATCGATGTAGTGCTAACAACACAAGAAGTAAAAGTATTTTGTGGAGAAGTACGAACAACAAACAAATATGCACAGATGAAAATGTTTAAAGCAAACAAGTGCGGTTCCCAAACAATTGTGAGAAGCAATAACAGTACAAAATTAGCTTAGACACTACTAAAACCAAATAAAACAAATACAGCAATAGAAAAGCATCGGAAATTGATAAAAATTTCCAAACTTCTGATTGAAATATTTCATATGCGCATATAAATATTTAATTATCTTAATGGAAACAAAAAAGGAAAGAAACAAATCTTAAATAGCTCACCAAAAGGAAAAACCATCTTAATCCCATAGATTTAAAAGACAACCATCAGAATCGAAGTCACTCCCAGAGGAACAGAAAGAATGTTGCAATGGCTCGTGTTTGTTCTAACGTTCAATGTCTGATCAACAAAGCCAAAGCAGATAAAGACTTATAGAAGGAGAAAGAAGAGTTCGACTATGGCATGGATTGGTTTCGAAAAGATCTTTGACAGACTTCACTACTTGTACTTACAAAAAGGATTAACCATGTGTCAGGAAGCACCCATAAGAAGCAAGTACCTGAAATTTGTTACGGATAAATGAAAACCGATTCTGCGGATACAAACAAAAAAAGGATTTTCATTAGGTAAGTAATATTGTAAGGGGACACTCTTTCTCCATTTCATTTCAAACTAGCATTAAAACGCTTTCAATCAATAGGCTGGACTCAGATATAGATGCTAGAAGAAAGCAATCAACATTTTTTTTTTTTTACGTTTAGATGACACGAAGTTGTACGCTGCCAAGCACAAGGTCCAGTCCTTGCTGCAGTGTGATGGCTTGTGTGTCATATTGATCCTAAGAGCTATACCAATAGAGTGTAAGCTCCTGGTAGGTCCTCTTATTATGGACAGGTCAAAGGATAGAGGAAAGACTAATATGGACCACCTCTTCTCAAACTTAAAAATTGGTTTGTGTCGGGTGAAGGTATAGAAACATCGATGACAATTCAAAACCAGCAGGACCTGGGAGAGGAAGGCCTTCCTTCGGGGAAACGTATGACGTGGGGAAATGAAATCCGAAAGAGAGTCACAAGGAAGAGCAGGGGTCCAACTGGAGAGAAGCAGAAACAGTCCGGAGCACTAGAGTGTGTGACCCTCCTGTTTGCTGCCCCTGGACCCCACAAAAAATAAATACAGCAAACCCAAAAGGGTGTCCCTTTAAAAGTGCCGCCCGGGGCGGACTGCCCCTATCGCATACCTCATCCTTCCTCACACACACCTCCTCCAGCTACGCTAGTAGTCTAGAGTCGAAAACAGTAGAGATTGATCTCCACAGAGACCGCAAGGCTTAAGTTGAACAATGCAGGTAATAAACAGCTGGAAACACATTTATTTTTTAACAAGAATACCCAGAATCAGTTATAGAAATTTGGTTTTGAAAATGTATAAATGCAACATTGAAAGGAAGCAGAGGAATGAAAAATAATTTTAGAAAACAAATATTAGATAAAGAAACGGAGATCGGGGAATTAGATTAATCACGGGCTTACAAATACATAGAAACTACACAGGGTACAACACAATCGAATGAAAGAGATTAGGAAGAAATATTTTAGGTGCATTAGATTTAATACTTAAAAGGTATTAAATTAATACTTAAAACCGAGCACAAAAAATTATAAATAACGTCATAGATATCATTACTCAAGTGATACTAGCAATAAGTTATCGTATTCTAACTGTAAAATAAGAAAAATAACGAATAGAGTTAGATTACACAACTGTAATTCCATTCGTATATGTGGATGTGTGCAGATGTCTGATCCAGGAAATTCATAGGGCGTGGACCCTTAAGTATTTAACATGTATGTATGTATTATGTAGCATAGCTGTGTGGTTAAGAAGCTATGTTTCTGAGTTCGATCTGAGTGTATGACACCTATATTCTATATTATATTGTAATCCAGGGGTTAACCAATGTCTTGCACTTGGAATCTGGTAGTCGAAAACCGCACAGAAGCATTTAGTGTGTATATCTGTACGTGCACGTGTGTGTG
Source organism: Octopus bimaculoides (assembly GCF_001194135.2). NCBI lineage: Eukaryota > Metazoa > Mollusca > Cephalopoda > Octopoda > Octopodidae > Octopus > Octopus bimaculoides. The sequence continues at coordinate 32,497,385 of NC_068982.1, forward strand.
TGTGTACCATTTTAACAAAAGCTACACCGAGCCGCATCCTTTTACTCTTTTACATCAAAACGAAACTTGGTCATTTGATACATAAAAATCGTTAAGGATTCGGATCAATATGATCGACTACAAATATATTGAAGATGATGCGCTGACATCACCGCAGTTCAGTGACATGAAACCAGTGAAAGATATATATATATAAGTATGTATGCATGTATGTATGTATGATGTATTCATGTATGCATGTGTATGTATATATGCATGGATGTATATGTGAGGATGTGTACATACATATATTCATTTAACTGGCGCTCTGTCGGTTACGACGACGGGTTGATCCATTTCAACGAAACAGCCTACTCGTGAAATTAACGTGCAAGTGGCTGAGCACTCCACAGACACGTGTACCCTTAATGTAGTCCTCACGGAGAATGAGCGTGACACAGAATATGACAAGGCTGGCCCTTTGAAAAACAGGTGCAACCGTTTTTTTGCCAACTGTGTGAACTGGAGCAACGTGCACAGGGACACAATGCGCCGCCGAGCATCGAACATACGACCTTATGATTGCAAGCCAAATATCCTAGACATTAAGCCATACAGCATCACACACACACACACATATACATATATACATACATATAGATAGATAAACAGAGGTATGTAGTGTGTATTCATGTATACACAGATACAAACTCACCCTACATATATCTACATATATATTTGTGTGTGCGCATGTGGGTGTGTGTGTACATATCATATATGATAATTTGTGCTTGTTTTTGATATTATTGAATAGTGACTTCGAAGTTTCTTCGGTCGTTGCCCTCTCAAATAGTATACAGTCCGAGTAGGTGGGATATTCTTTATTTATTCTCATGGATGGGTGTGTTAAATGCAATGTGGGAGGAGTTGGATCCAATAATGAAATTGGTTTGGTCAATATTATTATTATTATTATTATTATTAGTTTACTTACTAAGTTTATTAAATAGTAGTAGTTAACGGAAGTGAGCGAAAACTGATGGAAGGAGAAACAGAGGAGGAGACAGAAGAAGCAAGAAATAGCATATTGATAATACGACGCTGAACGAGAAGACGGTAGAAGAGAAGATGAGAAGGAACGGGAGCTGTGGTGAGTGTGGAAGCTATGAAACGAAATTGAAGCAACTTAATATGTTTGAATTAGTAAAAGATAATTATTAATGTTCACAAGTTATAAATTACAATCAGTGACCATACTCTCACATACGCATGCACACACGCCACTCACACACACACATAACATATACATACATATATATATATATGTATGTATACATATACGAATATACATATATACGTATTTATATATATATA
>NC_068982.1:32500304-32502775 GCF_001194135.2 Octopus bimaculoides
GTATATATACATATAAATCTGTATATATATATATATATATATATATATACGTATATATACATATATATCTGTATATATACATATATATCTGTATATATACATATATATCTGTATATATATATATACATATATATCTGTATATATATATACATATATATCTGTATATATATATACACGTGTGTGTATATATATATATATATATATATATATATATATATATATATGTATCCCTGGTGAAATCCTACTGCCACTTTGAATTCTTCACTATACTCGTTGCCAACCTTCACCGTACTCACAGCATCCCTGTACACGGCTTGTACAGCTCCTACCAGCCACTCGTCTATCCCCGGTTTCTGCATTGACCACCAGATAAGAGATCGGGGGTCCCTGTCAAAGGCTTTCTCCAACTCAACAAAAGCCAAGTACGGAGGTTTATCTTTGGCTGGGTATTTATCCTGCAGTTACCGGAAATATAGCATCAGTGGTGCTTCTGCCTGGCACAAAACCAGACTGCATCTCATCTAGGCTAACTCTCTCCCTAATTAGTTGGGTTATGATCCTCTCTGTAACTTTCATCACCTGATCTAAAAATTTGATACCCCTGTAGTTATTTCTATCTAAAACATTACCTTTCCCCTTGTAGCATTTGACTACACCACTCATTGGAGTCTGACTCCTTCATGAATTACATGATTTATGATGCGGATGACAATACCATAACCCACACCACCTGATATTGTAAGCATCCCAGCAGTGATTCCTGATGGGCCGGGTGCATTCCCTGTCTTCATATCCTTAAGTGCTCTATCTTATCTACCAGGGTACTGTCGATTTGGTTAGCTGGTCCCTCAATTGGGTCAACCTTTGCAGACTCTCCTCCTCCCCCCATTCATTCTCCACGTTCAGCAATTTTTTCATAATGGCATCACCAAGCCTCTTTCTATGCAGAATCATTAAATGTAAGTGCACCATCATCCATGTGGACACATTTCTCTCCTATGACATCACAGTTTTCTCTCACACACTGTCTTGCAATCCGAAATACTTCAGTCCTTTAGTCTTCACGACTCTCTTGGCTTCATATAACTGTCTCTTAGCTTCCCTTTTGGCTATCTGATATATTCTCCTGCTACACCCACTCTTCAGGCCTTTCAAGCCTGTTTCTTTGTTCTAATGGCCTTGTCTACACAGTATTGTTCCACCACCACGTTTCCCTAGGTCTGGAAAGGACTTTGCGCCAGCCACAGATTTGGTCTGTGGCACTCAGCAAGCTGTCTCACAGGAATTCCCAGCTGCCTTCTATGTCACAGGACTGTAGTTCCTCCGTCCTACCATCAAATTTCTTGGTAAGGATATCCCTAAATCTCTGACCATGTGAAGGCTTCCTATGCTTCCAAGTCCTTATTTTCCAGATTGGTCTGGGTTTTTTTGGCATCCTTCTGGCTTCGAGTCTAAAGTCACTAATAACTAGTCTGTGTTGAGGAGTACATTCTTCACCAAGTAGGGTCTTAGTATTTAAGAGCAACCATGCATCCCACGTTCTAGTAAGAATGAAATCGATCTGGCTAGCAGAGTCACCTGATTGATAGGTTATCAGGTCGCTAGATGGCTTCCTGAAGTTGGTATTGCAGATCAATAGGTTATTTGCATTTCAGAACTCCAGGAGTCTCGTTCTCTCTTCATTCCTGGTACCAACTCCATGGCCCCCAAAGTACACCATGGAAGATATCAGGTTGCTCTCCGACATGCCCATTAAAATCTGCAGCTAGAAAGATGAGATCATTGTCACTTGTCTTTAAGGCAGCCTGCAGAAGAATATCATAAAAGTGATCTTTCTGTTCATTTGGTAGGCCCGTTTGTGGGACGTAAGCAGAGAAAATTGTAGCTATACCATTCTGCAAGACTAACCTGAGTTTAAGTACTCTATTGCACACCCTCACTACCTCTGTGGCCTTGTCCACCCATCTCTCTGCAAGAAGTGTACCCAGACCCCCTATTCCATCACTACTATTTTCCCAGAAGAGTTTATACCTATGTGCTTTGCCTGTGAGGACTGGTTGAAGCTCCTCTCCATCTTACTTCTTGTACGCAACATACATCAACACGTCTCCGTTCAAGCATCTCTACAATCTCACTAGACCTACCTTCCAATATGCCTACACTTACAGTGCTAACTCTGAAAACTGGGAAAGAGATATGGGAGGTAACACAGGAAGAAGAGATGTTATTCAGCATCTGAAAAGAAGGTTCCTGTGAACATTTGGTGACAGATGGCATAATAATTGTTCTTGCTTTTAACCTACCATCATTCAAACATGTTAGAGTTGTTAAGGTTGTTACCTCTACTGGCGGGGAGGAAGCATAGTATATGAAAATATATGGGGCGTTGTAAATATAAGCGTTATGAACATTGTGGATGTAGGCATTACTGGCGCTGCAGATATATATATATATATATATATATATATATA
>NC_068982.1:32502902-32503257 GCF_001194135.2 Octopus bimaculoides
TTAGGGAGCAAAGCAAACAAGAAATAGTTATTTTAGAGAAAAGTACGAAATATGTATATACATGTAGCCAAGAAACAAGATTAGTCATTGCAGGGTTAGAACAAATACGAAAGAATTATTTTAGAGAATAGATGAGTTTGAATGAATGAGGCTATTAAAAACAAGAGATTCTTAGCTTAGCCGTGCATATATATGTGTGTATATATAAATATTTATATGCATGTATGTGTATGTATATATATATATATGTGTGCATGTATATGTATGTATGTGTGTGTATATACATATATATATATACATATATATATATATATATATATATCTATGCATATATATGTATATATATGCATATATA
>NC_068982.1:32506470-32508463 GCF_001194135.2 Octopus bimaculoides
ATATATATATATATATATATATATATATATATATATAAATATATATATATACAGAAAGGGGCCAGTTGGTAGTGTATGACCTGCTGTAAGTAAAGGTTACAAAAACCAAAATATGAGAAAGTTAAGGATAGAGAAGCACACACACACACACATACAATCACGGATATATGAGCGTGTATAGGGAATTTGAAAATCTGGAGCCAAACATTTCATTTAAGAGAATTGACCTGAAAATATTTAGGGAAACAAAATGGACACCAACGTGTCCTTTTTTTTTCCTGGTAGTTTTAGCATGTTGAACGACTCCTTAGAGAATGTCTTATTGCTTTAGAGAGGAAATGTAAGTACATCATGCAGGCTTTGATAGGATAGGTATAGCTATGTGTTTAGAAGGGTATAGAGAAGCAGAGACCATTAAAGTAGTGGTAGGAAAGATGTAGAGAAGAGACATCATATTGGCCAGTTATTGTTCATAGCATTTTCGTAAATGAATGCAGCATCTTAACCACATAAACACCATGCTGTTATTCCAATCTAATAGTCCTTGAGGGATCATAGCAGCTACAGTAACTGCAGCTCTTCTTCGGTTTAACTAATAGTAAAAGAAAATAAAAGACATCAAGTGACAGCAGCAGATAATTAGTAGTTTATGAGTTGATATGAGAAGTAACATTTCCAGCTATGGCTTTTGTCCCTCCCTCCTAAATTAATGACCACACACACACACACACACGTACACATGTAATCGTCTAGCATGAATCATGTGTTTTCATGAAAGAAATGTTAAATTATCTCAGAACACCACAGTCTCTTGCTAGATAATGATATAAAGAAGTCCAGCTGTTTCTTTACAAATGTCTCTTGTATTTTGCTTGAAACTTGTTTTGTACATCTTATTATATGTTTTATTTGTATATACAAAATGATTTGTTAAGAAGAAATGAATAGGTGTGTATAAATATGTATGAATGTATGTGCGGTTGTGTATGTGTGTGTATGTCTGCATGCAACCACATCTGTGATTTATCAATGATAGTAAGACAGGAGGGCAAGTACAAGGAAAAACATAGTGCTTGATGTGTTTATGCATCAAACACAGGAATATATATATGCACACATACATATATAAGGATATATATTTTGCATATATGTATGTATTTGTGTATGTATGTATGTATGTGTGCACACGGGCATGTTCTCTTCTGTTTTTAATTATTTAAACTATTTCTCTGAGGAAGGAGCTGGTTTCTAACAAAGAGACAAAGCTCCATCGTTGGATTGTAGATAACGAAAACAATGTCACATTTTAAACTTGAGAAAAGTCTTGCATTATATTTGTAATATGCGAGTTGGTTGACTGATTTCTTCTTCTGAAAATCCAAGCTTGCGCACACTGTCAGTTAGGCATTTACTCACAAAAAAACAAGTGCAACAATTATAACTGCTATAAACGTAAATTCGTAATCTGGATATAACTGAAGGTTTCGAAGAAGTTGTCCATAGTTATTCTCTTTCTAGTTGATTTTCAAAGAGATGTACACATCAGCAGGACTGTTGACCTCTATGATGGTGCATACATTTTCTTGTTTCTCCCAAGCAATGACATCCGGCATGTTATGCTTATACTTGACAAAAGTTTTGATGGAAATATTCCATCAGTATTCCTTGTTGTTTGTGTATGTATTCAATAACAAGGATATTATCTATATTATTCCAGGACCGTCTTTTTTTTTCCGGATGGCATTGTATATTGGTTTTGCAACAACGTTGTGCCGCATAAGGAGATAGAAGCTTGTTGTCATTTTTGGGTAGCTGCTAACCACATGTGTGAGGTCTTCCAGAGAAATACGATATAATCTACATTTTTGGTTGCATCTTGGAACTCCAAGGGCTTCACAGTCACTTGTGTTTATTAGGTATTTAGTAGCAATCGATTTGTAGCGTACACTCGAGTGTAATTCCTCTCTCTCTCTCTCTCTCTCTCTCTCTCTCT
>NC_068982.1:32508473-32510028 GCF_001194135.2 Octopus bimaculoides
CTCTCTCTCTCTCTCTCTCTCTCTCTCTCTCTCTCTCTCTCTCCTTTATACGTGCATTCGAACGTATCAGGTAACAGCTAGCCTTTGGCCGCTATTTTGACCCAGTTGTGTCCACTACTCTGGTTGGTATTGGTACAATTTGTCCCTCACTCTGTCGCGCCAGTTTGTAACGTATAACCAATCGGAGCCTCTAAATAAAATCATGTGAGACAGCTTGTTCTCAACCCAGTTTTGAACCTACAGCTCCTTATAAAAATCCAGCTTCTCCTTGTCTCGAGGTTTTTGGGTTTCAGATCTTTTAATGTCTAGCCACTGACCACACAATCCACAGCCAGTTCCAGTGACAACACCACAGCAGCCACGTTGAGACTCACCAACTTCGTCCAACAGCATTCGGCGACCTCCACCTCCATCGCCACTGTCGTCGTAACGTCAACATCTCTACGTACTCAACTCAACAAGCAGCTCGCCCAGGTTCCAACACTTCACTGTTCGTGAATTACTTGACCTTGGATCAATGGCGAATATACAACCTGCGAGAACTCCTGTACCAAATGACCCAGGCAGCAGCATCACAGCTACGACTTCACGTACGACATGTACCGCAACCGGCTCAGCGTCATGGCCGCAACTTCTTGATACAGTATTTCAACTACCGTGTACAATTGAATACGAATTGGTATTCTCATTTTTGTGTCTATGAATATTCTTCTAACTTCTCATTATAGACTCTTTCACTGCTTACTTCTTCATTACTATTCTTATATGTACTTAACACACAAGCATACATCCATGCCTATACACGCTTACATTTTGTTTCATGATAGCCTGTCTATTATTCTGTATACATGACGCACGCACAGACACACATATTAACATATCAATAGATTTTCTCTTAAACATTCTATTCGGCAGTCTCTCTCTTTTCCCTCTGGTACATATATGCATTATTCCTTTTATATTTATTGTAAGAGGTGTGTAATGTACTAAAGACTCATTCTCGTTACCTCGCATCACATGGTCTTTACAAGTTGTTGGATTGCAAATGCATAGCCTTCGATCTGATGTAGCGGTCACGAGTCCAAGAGACGATTTGCTTTAAGTCAATGTCTTTTAAGGCGGTGAGCTGACAGAATCTTTAACATACTGGGCAAAATGCTTAGCAGCATTTTGTTCGTCTTTATGCTCTGAATTCAAATGCTGCCAGGGTCGACTTTGCCTTTCCTCTTTTCTAAATCGATAAAATAAGTAACAGTTGGACACTGGGGTTCATGTAATCGACATACTCCCTCCCACGAAATTGCTGGCCTTCTGCCAAAATTTGAAGCCAATATCACTGTCTTCTTCACGTCTTCGGGAAACATACCCAAGCGTGGTCTTTCTTTTTTTAGTTTTGGCATTTAAGTGTTTCACTTCCTGGTCATCTTTGAGGTATGTTAGTCCAGATTTTCTAAGGTTTCATGTGAGGTCATCAGGAAGTGAATATATATACATATACATATGTATACACACACACACACACACACACACACACACACACACACACACACACACA
>NC_068982.1:32510587-32511639 GCF_001194135.2 Octopus bimaculoides
GAGAGAGAGAGAGAGAGAGAGAGAGAGAGAGAGGCTGAGGAAACTACAGCTGTACTCCCTGAAGCGAAGGTATGAGAAATATGCAATAATATACATATGGAAAATCCTAGACAGGCTGGTACCTAACTTTGGCATTGAGTGTTATACAAATGCCAGAAATAACCACCATTGCATTGAACCAAAGGTAACATCCATTCTATCTAAATTCAGGACCAGGTACTGCAATAGTCTAGGGTTCAAAGGCCCATGGCTCTTCAATGCCCTACCACAAAAATTAAGAAATTTGCATAAGGTGGAAGTAGATGTTTTCATAGGGGAACTAGACATCCTTCTCTCCTCAATGCCGGATGAACCAAACAGCCTGACATGAGGTACAGACGAGGGAAGCACCAAATGTACCAACAGCTAGGACAAAGGCACAAACAAGAGTGGTAATAGTTGAATGTATATAACAGCGAAAGTATTAAAACTGAAAGTATCTCACATTACAGTAGAGACATTATTGTTTCACTTTTCTCACATAATACTGAAACAGTGTAAGAGATAAGAGATTGCTCCGGGTTCCAATTAAGCAAGAAGCTGAAAATGTTTTGCTGCCCATGACACTGCATGAACATTAAGTAAGGCATGAGTAAAACTTGAATCAAATCGGTTGGGTAGATATCGAGTTTAATGATCCACACATACAGAAAGATGGATAGACAGACAGACACACATTCTCATTTTTATATGTGGTAAGTAGCTTGCTTACCAACCACATGGTTCCGGGTTCAGTCCCACTGCGTGGCACCTTGGGCAAGTGTCTTCTACTATAGCCTCGGGCCGACCAAAACCCTGTGAGTGGATTTGGTAGATGGAAACTGAAAGAAGCCCGTCGTATATATGTATATATATATACATGCATGTATGTGTGTGTATATGTTTGTGTGTCTGTGTTTGTCCCTCCCAACATCGCTTGACAACCGATGCTGGTGCGTTTACGTCCCCGTAACATAGCGGTTCGGCAAAAGAGACCGATAGAATAAGTACTAGGCTTCCAAAGAATAAGTCCT
>NC_068982.1:32511796-32512051 GCF_001194135.2 Octopus bimaculoides
CCATTACAGACAACAGGTGTCTGGTCTCAAGAATATTTCAGTAAGTACTCCATTACAAACACTCTACATGTTTGGTTTTGGATAAATATTAATTAGCTCTATTTATGAAATCATAATTACTATTCAATTTGAAGACATATCGGCGATTCCTGTTTTCCTTTAGCACTAGTTTTATCATATTATTATTTATACACCCTGGAAACCCTACATAGAGAGATGACCCATAAATTATTTCTCAAGCACATTTGCTAGCTC
>NC_068982.1:32512061-32513819 GCF_001194135.2 Octopus bimaculoides
CTACATAGAGAGATGACCCATAAATTATTTCTCAAGCACATTTGCTAGCTCACTATTTTGCCTATAGACTTCAAGCTTCATAATTCAATATGGTATGATTCTAATATATTGAGCCTTTTGGCCTCATCTCGAAGCCCTGTTTTTCCACTTCCCTCTTCCCTTCATTTATTTTATCTTATTTATTTTATGTATTTGTATTCATTCTGATGAAGCTCCATGTACTAGATCGAATGTGCTATAAAGATGGCGAATATTATTTTCGGAATTATCTTTATTAGCACACATTGATATCAGCAGCCGAAAGGGCTGTTAAAAATATAGTGCAATGTTATGTTATGCTTTGTATTAAAAAATAATTAACCAAAGTTGGTCAATTTATTTGTTTATATGTATATATATATAATAATATATATAATATATATGCATATATACATACTTACATCTATCATCATCATCATCATCATCATCATCATCATCATTTAACGTCCGCTTTCCATGCTAGCATGGGTCGGACGATTTGACTGAGGACTGGCGAACAAGATGGCTGCAGCAGGCCTCAATCTGATCTGGCAGAGTTTCTACAGCTGGATGCCCCTCCTAACACCAACCACTCCGAGAATGTAGTGGGTGCTTTTACGCACCACCGGCACAAGGGCCAGTCAGGCGGTACTGGCAACGGCCACGCTCAAGTGGTGTTTTTTACGTGCTACCTGTATAGGAGCCAGTCCAGCGGCACTGGCAACGACCTCGCTCGAATGTTTTTTCACGTGCCAGTAAGGCGACGCTGGTAACGATCACACTCAAATGGTGCTATTTACGTGCCACTGGCACGGGAGCCAGACAGCTGCTCGTCAATGATCACGTTCGGACGGTGCTGTTTGCGCTCCACTGGCACAGGTTCCAGTCATCGAATTTGATTCGATTTCGATTTCACTTGCCCCCAACACGTCTTCGCAAGCAGAGTTTAGTGTCCAATGAAATAAAGATACGCATAAGTGGGCTAGCTACATCCCTGGCAGAGGACACGTATTATGGTCTCACTAGGATTGCCGGGTCTTCTCACGCATTGCATATTTCCAAAGGTCTCGGTCACTAGTCATTGCCTCGGTGAGGCCTAATGTTCGAAGGTTGTGCTTCACCACCTCAACCCAGGTCTTCCTGGGTCTACCTATTCCACAGGTTCCCTCCACTGCTAGGGTGTGGCACTTTTTCACACAGCTATCTTCATTTATCCTCGCCACATGACCATACCAGCACAATCGTCTCTCTTGCACACCACAACAGATGGTTCTTAGGTCCAAAGTTTCTCTCAAGGTATTTACACTCTGTCGAGTATGCGCACTGACATTATACATCTATCGGAGCATACTGGCTTCATTTCTATGTATGTGTGTGTGTATATATATGAAATTGAATTTGAAATGGAATCTTCTAACAAAAACTATTTATTTGCAATATTCTGAGGTCTAGCTAAACTTAAAATTTAATGTTGAAATATTCGCGGTGGATGAATTTTCAAACTTGGATCGGATTTATAGGATTACCAACACGTCTAATAGCAGGATGAGTTTTGCCGAGGTCTTCTATACATTTAGAAAAAAAAAAAAAGAAAAAAAATATACCAATTCTTATACAAATAAGTGTTTAACACTTGAAATTTCAACAAAGGATGAAAGGAATGAACTTTACATATTTCAGAAGGATTAATTTGACAATTTATAGAAAGGACAGTATATATATTTTATTATTATTTTTAAT
>NC_068982.1:32514757-32515516 GCF_001194135.2 Octopus bimaculoides
TAAACAAACAAAAAGGCTGTACAGCCAGACGTGGAGAATTGTGTGTATTGAACGCTGTGAAGCACGAACTGGAGAGGCGAAGAAGTGCGTGCGAAGCTTGGAGAGTCCAAGACTGAAAAGAAATAGCAACCGGACACACGTGACCAGTGAGTGGTAGGGAGAAAGAGTAGCAGAGGGAGAAGGGGAGGAAGTAGAATGTAAGTGAGCAACGAGAGGTACAGAGGGAGAGAGATAGTAGTAGTGACGGTGAGAGGCAAAGGACAAGCAACGAGAGATAGAGAGCGAGAGAGATAGTAGTGACAGGGAGTGGCGAAGAACAGTAGAGGGAAGAATGAGAGGGAGAGATAGATATAGAGATAGAGAGAGTCGCGTTAGCAAAATAGTTCAAAACTTACTGTGTAAAGATAACGCGTGCGTTCGATTGTGTGATACAAACAATATATGAGTATATGCATGGACACAGGACATCATGAAACATTTGCAACGAAAAAGTACGAAGCACGGAGACTAGAGAAACAGCCAACAATTGATGAAGGACCGTTCTTTATGTTTGCTTCTTGTTTTCCATTTGTGTCTTTCGTTGTTCGAAAGAATAGTACATGTTCCATGTATGCGTGCTTCGTACTATTTTGTTGTAAATGTTTCGTGACGTCCTGTGCCCACATATGCATATATATATGTGTGTGTGTGTATAGATGCATGTACACATACGTATGTATATATATATATATATATATATATATATATATATATATATAT
>NC_068982.1:32516641-32517993 GCF_001194135.2 Octopus bimaculoides
TATATATATATATATTTATATGTTTATATATGGATATAAATATATATATATGTACGCAGAGGAATGCACAGATAGCTAACCCACACAACCCCACGCACACTCAGACACACATACACACACATAAACGTACGCACGTACACACAAACACACATACATACTGAAGCACACGCGCATACATGCAACAAAACGCACATATAACCCGACACACATCTCCACGTTCACACACACATATACACACGCACGCACATACATGCACACACGCACATACACACATACACACGCACATACACATACATACACACATTCGCACATGTACGCACACATACCTCCAACACAATACACACTCATATAGACACGCACACAATTACACACGCATGGGCATAAACACACATGCACATACACGCACGCAAGCACACGCACGCACGCACATACACACAGGAACGCACATATACGCCTACACAAACCCCACACACAACACACGCGCACACGCATACACAAACTCACATACACACACATACATATACTTACACACACACACAATATATACATATACGCACACACATACACAAATGCATACACAGACGCACATTCACACAAATGCGCACACATACGCACGTGCACCCACGAATGCACACATACCTAACACTCACAACCCCATGCATACACGTATGCACACCCGCATACACACACACACACACGCGCGCACGCACACACAACTATACACATACACGCGTGCACACACGCACATACATACACACGCACATATATACACATGCACCCACATACACGCATACGCAAATAAACCCGCATTATCTCCCATGCACATACAGCACACACTCATACATACACGCACACAATTATACATACATGGACACACACGCACATACAAGCACACGCACACAGTAATTTACATTTACTCTACAGACACAACGTCATGCGTACAAACATACCCACACTTCAAACTACCAGTTAAACACATTTCCACTGACCATTCTCCTACGCACATGTGTAGGTAGACACACAACAGCCACTCCTACCAAAATTCTTACTATAAATTCTTCCAGTGACTTTAAACGACACGAAGTCCAACCACACACAGACACACAGACACACACACACACACGCGAATACATGTGTTATCATTATACACACACACATACGCACACAGACCTGCGCGCACGCACATACACACACATACCTCCTTCTCTTGCCCTCTCCTGTCTGAGAAAGAACTTTTTCTTCACCCATTCCCTTCCGGTCAGTTCAATATGTGACCGCGTGTGTATCGTTGGCGATTTTCTTTCTCCATGTTCCCTTCTTTGGAATTTTTCTATATTTCTAATGAAGAGCTC
>NC_068982.1:32518429-32520612 GCF_001194135.2 Octopus bimaculoides
TATATATATATATATATATATGTGGATATAAATATATGTATATGTTGACTGAACACTATTCAATTTTTTTTCTCCGTGTTTTTCTCCTTGTCTCCGTATTCTTTCTGTTGAAGAGCGTAGCTCGAAACGTCAAAGACTTTCCGTATTCCCGAGCGTCATACTAATACATCCTTTTGTTATTTACACCACCTGTCCTCGTCTGTTGTTGTTTTTTCGTATATTCTCCCATATATATATACACATATATATATATGGATATATATATATGTATATGCATATATATAATCATATACACATACATACTGACACACAGTTATAAATGAATGAATGAATGAATAAAATGTATCTATGTATGTATGAATGAATGTGCGTGTGTTCATGTGTGAGTGAAAATGTATGTGTGTGTCTCTGCATATCATCATATTGACACTCATGACACTAGTGATGTACTGTTATGTCTATTATAATCAATGCATCACACAGACCATTATTTCAATATGTGAAGACTTGTGGGATGAAATTATATTAACTGAAAACAAATATAGATTGGCTTCAGGGAGTGCATCCAGCCATAGAATACTGAAGCAATACTTCTTGACCAAACCATGAGGAAAAAATATGGCCATAAAAATGAAAATGAAAAATTTCTACATTTTATTTCCATCAGCTTCATCTCTGATCTTTGCCGGTTGTTTTATTCCTGAATGTATGCAGAGAACTTAGATGATTCAGAGATCAAATCTATTAGTTTCTATGTCCACATTTAGGAGTAAGACATCTGATGATGATCAGTAATTAGCTAATCAAAACATAGCGTATATCTTAATATAAAGAAAAAAGTTTCTAGTTTAATAATCCAAAAAACTTATAATTGAATTAATTACAAATTATCTCAGACATTTATACAGACATTTAATTAATTACAGTGGCTGGTATTAGGTAACTATGTAATTAAATTTATCTGTGGTGTCTTAATTTATATTGCTATCTTTGTCAGCTTTTCATCAACTGAGGATTGCTAGTATCTATTCATATACACAAATAATACAGTTTTATAGAGACTCAGTTATATTTGTTTACCAATTTACATATCCACATAAATAATATATATTGAACCAATGAAGGAGCCAAGTCTCCCTCAAGTAATACCCTGCCAGCTTAAGAAAAAGTTAGCCGATATGGTCCCAGGTTCCTTACAAGTAGAAAAAAAGACAGAATAGTCATGGCTGGATAGTCTGCTCAGTCAGGGTTGATCTAGGACTGAACATCAAAAACAACAATACAATATTTATTCATGACCTTAGTACAGCAGCAGCATAAATATAACCATAACTCTACATTCAATTCATTTCAAGGTAAAAAGTTTGCTTCCCAACTGCATGGTTCCAGGTTCAGTCCCGCTGCATGACACTTTGGACAAGTATCTTCTACTATAGCCTTAGGACAACCAAAGTCTTATGAGCAGATTTGGTAAACAGAAACTGAATGAAGCCCATAATATATATATCACAATTTAGGTTAGTTGAAATATGTTTGTCACATATTTCAGCTGCTAAAGGCAAATACACTGCAGTTACCATGGAGAAAAAAACCTCTCTTATGGTAAAACGGTGTGAAAACACTCAGTTCGTTCAGTGTCGCCATCTCTCAGGAATCTCAGACAACGATGTTTCAAGTTTATTGAGACAACTCTGAATGAACTAAATAAAGCTTATAGCGTTATATATAATTCAAGCAGTGTGTTGACTGATCTGCGCTAGTAGATCGCTCGATCGAGAAAAATAACAAAGTAATGGCACAAAGCTCTCATTATCATCATCATCATCGTTTAACATCTGCTTTCAATGCTAGCATGGGTTGGACGATTTGACTGAGGACTGGTGAAACCGGATGGCAACACCAGCCTCCAATCTGATTTGGCAGAGTTTCTACAGCTGGATGCCCTTCCTAATGCCAACCACTCAGAGAGTGTAGTGGGTGCTTTTATGTGTCACCCGCATGAAGGCCAGTCAGGCGGTACTGGCAATGGCCATGCTCAAAATGGTGTATTTTATGTGCCACCTGCACAAGAGCCAGTCCAGGGGCACTGGCAACGATCTCACTCGAAAACCCTACGAAGGCCAGTCAGGCGGTACTGGCAACGGTCACGCTCAAAATGGTGTATTTTATGTGCCACCCGCACA
>NC_068982.1:32521113-32532272 GCF_001194135.2 Octopus bimaculoides
ATGTGTGTGTGTGTGAAGGTGCATGGCTCAGTAGTTAGGACGTCGAGCTTACGATCGTGAGGTTGTGAGTTTGAATCCCGGACTGGGCTGCATGTTGTGTTCTTGAGCAAGACACTTTATTTCACATTGCTCCAGTTCTCTCAGCTGTAGAAATGAGTTGCGACATCACAGGTGCCAAGCTGTAATGGCCTTTGCATTTCCCTTGGATAACACTGGTGGCATGGAGAGGGAAGGCCGGTATGCATGGACGACTGCTGGTCTTCCATAAAACAACTTTGCCCAGACTTGTGCCTGGGAGGGTTGGGGGAGGGGTTAATAAATTCCACTCTATTGTCAGTATTGACAGCATGTTGCTGCTCCAAATATAATTTGATATATTGATGTGCTGCTCTCAATATAGCAATCCATAAGTCCAAATTTCTTTTCCAGCATAAATCTCAAAAATCCTATGAAAGGGTCATGTACTATCTCTCCACTGAGTAAGCAAAGAAATAATAACAATCCTTTCTACTAAAGGCACAAGGTCAGAAATTTTGGGGAGAGGTGATTAGTTGATTACATTGACCCCAGTGTTTCACAGGTACTTAATTTATCGACTCTGCAAAAGATTAAAGGCAAAGTCGACCTCAGTAGAATTTGAACTCAGAACATGAAGACTGACAAAATGCTGCTAAACATTTCACCCAGCATGCTAATGATTCTACCAGCTCACAAAATAATAATATAAAAACTATAGAAAGCTGTATAACATCTGTTATAGAAATCAAAAACACAAAACAAAATATAAACAGAAAGTCACAACAGAACATCTTACCACTGCCTTTAGTTTCATTGAATTGATCTTTTATTGTCTTGCATGTGGAACCATCTCCATGACATACACCACACCGATCCTCCTTGGCTGAAGATTCCAGAACCCAGTCACAGCCAACACGCTGTAAGGAAGAAGAAAGTTTCTTTCAACAGTGGTTATGCAATGTGTATTAGTGGCAATATGAACAGGAGATATGGACAATGGAAATAACAATGAGGATGACAACAAGGAGAAACTTGATGATGACGATGATTACAATGACAGTGGTGAAGATGATGGTAATAATGACAATCATTGTCATATTGGTGGAAAAACTCAAAATTTGCATGTATAAAAACAAAGTAGGTGAACAGTCGATTATTAATTCCATATAATTTATAAGTACCTACCATTGTCAATATAAATTTAATCTTGATCAAGAAACATCAATTCACTTGCTAAGCTAGAAACCTCTGATTATTCTTGTATGAAAGATGCACTTAGGCAATATGGATGATAGGTTGTGATGGTTCGCATTCTGTCACTAAGACTAATATATAGTTCCAAACAAAAGTATTTGACTTGCCCTAGTTCAATCCACATATCGTCATCATTTTACATCCATTTTCTCCGCTGGACCATAACATAATTATATCAAATAGGGTACTGTACTGCACAATTGTCAAAAGTTCCATTCACATGTAGCACTGCATTAAAAATACTCCCATGATCTTGAGAATAAAGACAATAAATAAAACCATCCTAGAGCAAACCTTACTTGATGCCTTATATATTTTATACCATATATTTTGTGAGCAATAGAATTGTTGATGATAGGTTTCCAAATGGATCACTGCTCTTTCAAAGACAATAATGACAAGAAAATGCTTGTGCAACACAGATGGATTAAATGTCACAAGGTTGTTCTCATCAAATACACCAGTTTGTTTGTTCTTTCATTAATGGTCATACTTTTTACCAATATATACTGGGGAAAGCTATACACACACATTCTCCCAACTACATGTTTTGGGGCTCAATACCTGTGTAGCTACTTGGGCAAGTGTCTTCTATTATAGCTCCAGATCAACTAAAGCTTTGTGAAGGGATTTGGTGGACAGAAACTAAAAGAAGCATGTTGTATGTATGTGTGTGTGTGTATATATATATATATATATATATATATATACACACACACAACAAAGTAAAGTTGTAAGGTACCTGTTGTGTGTGTGTGTGTATATATATATATATATGTATGTACACACAACAGGCAACTTTCAGTTTCTGTCTACCAAATCCACTCACAAGGCTTTAGTTGATCTGGAGCTGTAATGTGTGGGTGTCTGTGTGTGAGTTCAAGAAGCCTCAATTTCTTTCTTTATTTCTCTCTCCCCCACATACACACATACATTTTATAAATATAAAATAATTTATAATTTAATAAAAATTTGGTGTGGGGCTCTATAGATATAAAATATCCTTGGCTCTTGAACTCTGAATTCTTATCATGCTGTGTTCATATTGTTTACATTGTTGCATCACCAAGAGAGAAACTGCTTTATTTATTATTTCAGTTTAACTAGCCAGAAAGCAGGTGTCTATTCTTCTATAAATCAGGTAATTACAATTGCTGAGAAACCACATTACAGTGGATGATTTATCTTTATTATCTGCTTAAGGCTACAAAGATCAGAGTTAAATGTTAGTTGGCTTGTTGAAGCATTGGAGTTCAAGTGAGGGTTAAGTGTAACAGTTTTGTCTTACCCGGCATTGTCCATTAATGCATATGTTACGACCAATCAAGGAACAGCGGGTACCATCAGCTGCCATATCTGCTTTCAACACTGAGAGTTTGACATCTCGAGTTTTGCAATAAAGTTGACATGGAGAACCTGTAAATGTGAAAATATAATTAAACCTTAAGTAGAGTAGACTAATGTTCAAATTAAAGACAGTTTTTGCTTCCCCAGCAACGAAAGTAATGTTTGTGATGGCAGCAGTTGCAACTGTAGTAGTAGTAGTAGTTATATTAAAAAGGTATAGGTAATAGTTGCCATTATAATTGTTGTATTAGTAGAGATAGAACATATTGTGGTTTCTCTCCCTATAATCATTTATATTTCAAAGACATAATCAATGTACTTCTTGTTTTTCTGAAACTTATTTCAAATACAGTCAATAATGTTTCTGTAGCGATAAGTTGAAACCTTACCACTAGATAATCAGACACCACAACCAAACCTCCATAGTTCCACATAATTGGTCAATTAATTGACCAATCAGCCTGAGGCTGAGGTGTAATATTGTTTACTCAAATGTTCTTATTTCCTATTTAAAAAAAAAACATTTTGATACTCAATTAATTGCAATGTGTTGAAGACAGCCAAGTGACCTGTGCTTCCACTCTTGTTATGGACATTTATGCAGACAACTCCACGTTCTCAGCAAACCCATTCTGAACGTTCACATCATGTCTCATAAGTAACTTCTACAGACATGGCATGTTTTTTTTCTCTCTCTCTCACAGTCAGCAATTATTTACATTATTACAAACCACCAACACCAAATATCTTTATGTCTGGCAATAAATAAACAGTTAAATGTTTGTGAGTTGTATCAGTTATTATTCACTCAGCTAATGAAATATAACTTCATTTACCTGCTATTCAAGCAACCCACTATGGCAACACTTCTATTATTAGAACTGCTTCTACAATAGGTGTTACAGTCACTCTGTGTTTGTTGCTTATTCTATTAATAAGTCATTAGAAAAAGATACCTACATCATCCATGGCTTTGATAGGTCCTGCAAGATCAGTGATATAGATACAATTGATGTTTATCTAAAACATATGTTCTTTGAAACTTTTTGAAAAATGAGAGCAGAAAGTGTTTTCCAAAGAGTTGCAATTTTCAGGAAGAATTTTCAAGAAAATTATTTAGTGTGCTATTTAGTGGATGAGGCGAAATAAGGATGGATGACAGATACAACTGAAGCTAGAACAGAGTATTCTAGATCAAAAGAGTAGAGAATGTTATAATAATGTAAGAGGAGGTGGAAAGCTACTATTTATTCCACAATAATAATTATTATTATTACTATTGTTACCTTTCTTTTCCAGTGTACCAAGGCAGAAATAATGATATAAAATCATTATTTGGATGGGACGTGAACTGGTTTTATACTAAACTATGCAGGGTTCCACCAAGCTTTAAGTTAGGTCCTGCAGAGGATAGAATTCATCTCTGAAACAAGTGGCAACTTTGTACAATTGGCAGATGATCAACAAGTTTACAGTGCTTGATACTTTAACCATAGGACAGAGGAGATATACTTTATCCTTCTAATGCTAAATAAAACAGATAAATCACCAATCATGTAGATCCTCGTAAATTCAGATGAGAATTAGCAAGAAGTATAGAATGTAACAGAATATATACTTACTTTGCATTCTGACTGGTTCCCACTGGTACAACTGACCATCGTACTCTATATTGTTGTACTTGGCACACTGCTCTTCACGGAAAGTACGGCTACCTTCAGGACATGGCTATACAAAATAGAATAAACACAAAACATAGAAGAGAGACCATCATAACAAACTATTTAGCTTCTTTCATATGTACAAAGTCAATGGTATTTTGGTATATATGATACTCCCCAGGTCAACGGTATAATAAGTGTATTAATATTTTCAGTATTCATTCTACTAAATTCAAAAGTGATCAACTGCAAAGATGACTCTGGAATTATAATAACAAATGAAGATAGCAGTACTTTATATAACACTCGTTTTTTTTTTTTTTTCTACTCTCTGTCAAATACTAACACATACAATATGATATTTTATACTCTATGTTATTGGCAAATGATGATAAATAACATAACTGTAGTAGCAAGAGTCAAGGATATTTCAATTCAAGTCTCTGAAATTTAATTTCAATCAGTTTATCTAGATGTATTTATACTTATGGCTATAAAACTAACTTTATTATTTTCCCTTTGAATTTGAAGTGTTTTATCATCATGTTATTTGTATCATTGTTAGAAATTTCCAAATTAGAAAAAGCTCATATACAATACATTTTATTTATTTGTCTTTAATTTTGATATATTATTTTAATTCCTTTAAAACAATGGCTTTCCTGGAAAAAATATTTTTCTAATACAGAGATGGTATATTGAATGAGAAAACATGTACAGGGAGTGATGGGTAAGTTGTCATTTCAGATTTTTAATTTTGTGCATGTACATTGTTTGTTTTTGATTTTGTCACCTACACAGTATAGTAGGATCAGTTGGGTACTGTCTGTGAGAAAAACAGCACCATGATGCAATTCACTCTGCCAGAAATTTGGAAACAACATGCTGTACTGCTTGGTATTTGCACTGGAAGCTTCAATCCGAATAGATGGTGAACACATAGAACAAGTGCTGGCTTGCTGTGTCCCCAAAACATATACTGAGTGATAAATATCAAACATCTAGTCAACATCATGGTTTTTGGAGTGATCACTATTGATGGCAATTTTATGCTTCCATTCATCTTCCCATACAGCCTCAGACTCCACACAGAGGCCTACATCAAGTGCCTGGAGGAGGTAGCGCTGTCCTGTGTCATGAGGGTGGCTGCTGGATGACCCTATGTCTGCACCATGCCACACAAGCAGGAGAACTGGCTGTCAGACAATTTCTGCAACCACATCACCCCTAATACTTGGCCACCTAACGCCCCAGACTGCAACTTCCTTGATTATTATGTGTGGGGCACAGTTGAGCAAGAGACCTAAAAAAACTCCTTGTATCACCAAAGATGACCTGAAGGCAAGAATTATGGCAGAATTCACCAACTTAAACAAGGAGACTGTCCAGAGGAGTTGTAGAATATTCCAAAGTCGTCTGACAGCCATGTTTAAAGCCAATAGCAATTTTATTGAATAAATTTACTCTTTAGTATTTCAAGATATTTTTATGTAATTTTGGTAAATATATCTGTTACAATAAGATGTCAGTGTTATTTTAATGTTTGCGTAATTTAGACAATATATTCACTGCACCCTATACACCAAAGACAGAAACACTTAAATAATATTAAATAACATGCCTGCAAAGCTAAAAAGTTTACTTTTCAACCAGATGGTTTCAGATTTGATCCTATTGTGTGATACCTTAGACAATTGTCTTCTACTACAGCCCCGGCTGGCTATAGACTTGTGAGTGCATTTGTTTGAGAGAAACTGAAAGAAGCCCATCATGTAGTAAGAAGTGTACTTCCCAACCTCATGCTTCTGAATTCAGGCCCATTATGTGGGCACCAAGGGCAAATATCTTCTACTTTAGCCCTGGGCCAACTAAAGCTTTGAGAGTAGATTTGGTGGACAGAAACTGAAAGAAGCCAGTTGTGTGTGTGTGTGTGTGCGTGCATGTGCTTACTGGTCTTGACATCATGTGATAGTTGTAAACTGAGTGTCACTAAAGTATAAGTATCATCATTAATTTCCAGTTTTCCACAACAAACATGTCCAGTCATGAGGAATTATTAATTTGCTTGGAAACAAAGGAGGATTAGTGACAGGAAGGGCATCCAGCCATAAGAAATATACTTCAATGAAATCTGTCTGATCCATGCTAGCATGGAAAAGTGGAACTTTAAAAATAAACAATAATGTTGACTTTTAGTAAATCCTCAAGCTCAAACTACAACATCTACCATTTTTACAACTTTCAGTAAGGCAATGTGCTGGCAGAACCATTAGCATGCCAGACGAAATGCTTAGCAGCATTTCATCCACCTCTATGTTCTGAGCTCAAATTCCACTGAAGTCAACTTTTCCTTTTATACTTTCAGGGTTAATAAAATAAGTACCAGTCAAGTACCTGGTGTCAATGTAATTGACTTCCCTTCCCTCAAAAACTGATGGCCCTGTGCCAAAATTTGAAACTGTTATTATAGTTTTTGGTGCATGTATGATTAAATACACTGAATGAGGTGTGGATGGAAATGAAAAGTAAAAGTAATGATATTCTGGAGGTATGTTCCACATTACAATGTTAATTTGACAGTATCTAATGTTTAAAAGACAACTTCCCCACTGAAAAAAATATATCAGTTTATGTAAGTCTTTATTTTTTCCACAAAAGGATTTGAACTCATCATTGCAAGCTAATGGAACACTGCCTCTCTATCTAAAGTTATTAAGGCAGTATTATTTTTGTAGCTATTAACAGCATGGTGTGGCGTTTGATTTTACAAAATGTACATTGCAGAAGCTAAATGATTTCTTAGTGAGTTCAGTTGCTTCAATGTAAAGAACTACCTTGCTTCCTAATTCTCTGTAGTATTCTTGGTCAACCACCTGCCTTATTTTTAATCTAGCTATGGTTTATACACTGCTTTGGAAAACACATTATGTTCAGCAAAAATTTGCATATATTCTCT
Organism: Octopus bimaculoides; assembly: GCF_001194135.2. Classification (NCBI taxonomy): domain Eukaryota; kingdom Metazoa; phylum Mollusca; class Cephalopoda; order Octopoda; family Octopodidae; genus Octopus; species Octopus bimaculoides. Next base: position 32,528,350 of record NC_068982.1, read on the forward strand.
GCATATGCAATTATATATATTTAAATATGTGTGTCTACATGTGAACATGTACAGGCCTATTTGCTTCATTCTTAGCAATGTCACTGAAACATAAAATTATTTTTTATTTTCTTATTTTTTCATAATTGAATATTTTAAACTGTTTGTAGCTCAAACTCAAATTTTTTTTCTTCTGGTTTCTTCAACTTGCATATGCTCTCATTTAAAACACACACACACACACACAAACAGCCTACAAAAAAAAGGAGAAACATTAGGATCTAGCAATAAATATTTTTAATGTTACTGGGACTGAGCAAATAAGAAGGTATGACTGAAAAATCTGTCCAAGGTGAAATGAGTTATTCTTCTTTATAAATGGTAATTTATTCTATGTAAATCCACAAGAACATTTTCATATAAAGCAATATATTTTAGACTCTTCGCATCTTCATTCCTTTTAGGACAGAGCTGTATAAATTTTAGTCAATAAAATATATGCACACATACTTAATCTAATCAAGTGAAGGTTTTGTAGGTGAGGCATATTGTCCATTGAACCAAGTCAGGTATACTACTAGTACTTAATATACAAATACAATAAAGGCTGAATGTTAAAAATGATTTGGGAGGGATCAACCTTAAAGCATAAAGGAAATACAGCTAAATATGGTAAAGCATATACTGTAAAACATTTGGTAAAGAGCTATGCAAATTATGCTGGCTTACTGTCATTACACATGTATACGTCATAATGGTCTCTGAAGTTGATTCTTTGTCACTTGCTAGGAAACATGTGTTGTTTCTGTGAATAGTTGTCGTGCAGTTGCAGCTTAGTAAAGAAAGAATTGGTATCAGAGTAATATTGGTTGTATACATGTGATTCTTTGTATCTGCTATACATATCTCCCTCTTCCTCTTCCCCTGTCTCTTGTCGCCCACCTTGTTCCACTTCCTCCCTCTACCACTCCGCTCTGCTCACATGTGACTTCTGGTCACTTCTCTCTTTCTCAATCCAGCCGGCTTAAAGGCGAGACGAAGTTATTATCTCTCCAGCTTCGTCATTTCACTAGCGTTCAATATCCCATGCGTTTGGCCGTATGGCTTTTTAATGTTGTTTTCACTGTCCAGTTTTTCCTGTCTTGGTTTGTGTTTGCTACCTTGGAATCCTCTGTTTAGTGGGTTGATCCCCTACTCAGGAAGAAACTATTCTAAGAGTGCGTCCTGCCTTATCTTCAAAACGCCTAGTTTTAGAATAGAGGCAGCTGATGAAGGAATAATTCCAAGTGGCTTGTTTGTTTTCCTATGTGTTCGTTCTGTTGTCTGTAAGCAAAGTCCGTTTTGTTTTTATGCTCCCGTTCATTTTTCTAATGTCCTGTACCCGAATATGCATCTATATATTCATGTAGATGTAGGTATACATGCATATGCTCATATCATTTGTTTTATGATATATATATATGTGTGTGTATGTGTGTATAAATGTAAAGAAACAAATATTTGTTCTTTTATTCGCAGCATCAAAAATGTGTATTGTACAATACAAATAAGATTTTTTTTAATGCATAGTTGCTGTGCGAACAGCAGAAATATTGGGTAAATTACCCTTAAAAGGTGGAAAAATTCTTCCACCTTGTAAGAGTAATTTACCCAATTTTTCTGCTGTTCTCACAGCAACTGTGCGTTTGAAAAAATACCATCTACATACACACACCACCTTATAAATACAAATGTATTCTTTCTATATGCTATGTAAAACCAATGAGAGATCTTCTTTCAGGTCTCTTGACATGCAAGAAATAGCAGTCAATTCTTCTTTAACTCAAGTCTACTATCTTAAAAAAAATAATGGAGAGAAAAACTAGATAATGTAATCCTATGTTTCCTATAAGGAAATGGGTGGTCATGGTTGGAGAAATCCATGCTGATAGATCTGTGCTGATAGATCTGGGCTGACAACATCTGGGCTGACAACAACAAAACTTCTCTAATAAATATTCTTTTTATTGCAAACAACTTGCAGAGGCAAGTGCTCCCAGTTGAAAGCTCCATATACTGGATGCTAACAAGTTTATGGGGTCATAAACTCTTAAGAGAGAATGCACACCGTTTTGGGGCCCAGCTTGTTAAATGAACTGGTTACTAGGTTTTGCCTAGTATTCTTCTATACATAGTTCATCATCTCTGTTTAACCAAATCCAGTGGCTTGCCTTCTCCACTGAGGTTTCAGTATCAGTGATGGTGGTATTTGCTTCACATGGAGTATTTGCTTCACATGGAGTATTTGCTTCACAAGGAGTATTTGCTTCACATGGAGTATTTGCTTCACATGGAGTATTTGCTTCACATGTAGTATTTGCTTCACAAGGAGTATTTGCTTCACATGTAGTATTTGCTTCACAAGGAGTATTTGCTTCACAAGGAGTATTTGCTTCAGATGGTGTTAGGCCTAGTGACAACAACAGTCACCTCACAATGTATCAAACGATTGGAAAATGTGTGTGTGTGTGTGTGTGTGTGTTTTCTAATACAAGAATGTTGTTGACAGTGACTTCTAAAGATTATATTATAATGCCCCTATTGTATATTACTTATATGAAAATCTCAATGCCAAATATTTTAACATATCTCTTATGATTTCTGCATGATTAAATATTGTTAAAGCATAAAGGGAGTAAGGCATTATAAATAAGGTTGAAGTTATTATTCAAGTTATATATGCAATATAATTTTGAATAAGCAATTCATTGAAAACGAAGCTATGAAAGATCTGGAATAATTCTTTTTGTAATAGGTTACTGCTATTTTACTCCTATTTCTAACACAACCCAATCTAGTGTTGTCACCAGCTGCTTAGGATATTTATGCAATTTACGAAAATCTCATCAGAAGTACACGTACACACACACATACATACATACAATGCACACAAATTCCTAATTTTTCTTTTGTCTTTTATTTGGTTGTTTTTTTCATTCAATTTATCTATTACTTGAAGAACCATACTGATTCTGCCAGCTTTCTTCTCCATTACACTCTGGGATAGTCTTTAACAAAATATTCCTTGGCCAACTAAATCACACACTTGGTGCCAAAAGGAACGGAAAAAAGTAAATAAAATTTAAAAAATAAAACAGGTAACAAGGAAAGAAATTCTATTATTTCACCAAATGAAAATGATACAATTCTTTCATCTCATTTGGACAGCATTCAAACATTTTAGAGATTTTCTCCCCATTACATTCACAAGAATGAACAAAAATAAATGGAAATATGACATGTGAGTTACCAATAAGAAATAAATTTACTAAAACTATAGTCAAGATTGTATTGTTTCTTTATTACATATTTATCCATCTATATTTCTTTCTATCAACCTAATTTCATATCATTCTATCTATTTATCTGTCAGCGAAGTCACGCACACACACACATACATACATATGCCTCAAATAACTGTACGACCCAGGCAAGTAAAGAAAAATGGATGTTAAATGATGATGGTGATGATAATGATGATTATGACACATTCATAGACACATACATACATAGGTGTATGTATGTATCAGTCAATTTAGCTAACTCAATATCCATCTGTAAATCTATCTATCTACCTATTTCTTTATCTACCCTTTTATAAATACAGTCACCAATATTTATCCAGTAACCCATTTTCATACAATTAGGCATGCACACAGGAACATAAATAACTCCATACATAAACACACACATGAGTATATATATATATATATATATATATATATGACAATATATATATATAACAATATACATGTATATATATATATGACAATATATATATATATATATATATATATATATATGACAATAGTGAATGTACTGACTGCATCAGACACACGGCATAGAGCACCCTCGGAGGAACCATGCGAGCTGAAACAACCGGGAAGTGGACGTGCTACCACAAC
>NC_068982.1:32532467-32535767 GCF_001194135.2 Octopus bimaculoides
ATGGTCATATATATATATATATATATATATATATATATGAGAATGCACGTGTGTGTGTGTGATGTATGTATGTGAGTGTGTGAGATTGAACATGTGTATTCGTTCTGTTATGTACTCTCTCCATGTGGTTTCATTTCAAAGGAATAACAAACCTCATATTTCTTCAGTGACTCACTAATGCTAGACTCATTAGTACTGAACAACACCAAAATATAGTCGTACATTCAAACAACCAATTAGATCCACTATTTTTTACTCTTTTTCCCACCACCTTAACACCTACCATATCAATAACATTATAACATCACTATGAATCCATTGATACATTCCACGATATTTCTTTTGAAAATTACAAATAAAAGAGGCCCCTCATAGAAAAAGGGAAAAAAGAAAAAGAAAGAAACATTGTTTTATCACATTTTGGAAGCATTTCCATGAAATCTTCCTTTAGATGTCCCAGATGTTTTCGTTTTTTTGTTGTTTTTTTGTGGTTTCTTGATTTTACTGAGTGATCACCTGTCTGTTAGTGTAATTTAATAGAATAGATAAAAATAACTATTAAATATTTGTTTAATTAATGTTCAACATATAGGTGCAGGATTGGCTGTGTGGTAAGTAGCTTACTTACCAACCACATGGTTCCGGATTCAATCCCACTGTGTGGTGCTCTGGATAAGTGTCTTCTACTATAGCCTTGGGCCGACCAAAGCTTTGTGAGTGGAATTGATAGAAGAAGCCCGTCGTGTGTGTGTGTCCAACATCACTTGACAACTGATCTTAGTGTGTTTACATTCCCATAACTTAGCGGTTCAGCAAATGAGTTCTATACAATAAGTACTAGGCTTACAAAGAATAAGTCCTGGGATCGATTTGCTCAACTAAAGGTGGTGCTCCAGCATGGCTGCAGTCAAATAATTGAAACAAATAAAAGAATATTCCCTCTACAGGTTCAGACATTCAGATATACAACAAGAAGATTCTGTCTTCAAATGAAGATTAGATTATATGATGCATATGTAAATAGGGTAAAGATCCCCTTCAATCATGAATGACCATGGGATTGCACCTAGAAAGTTCCCCTCCAAGGGACAAGCCAGGCAAAGTTGTTTATAGCAGACTAGCAGTTTCCCATGCATACCAGCCTTCCCGCTCCAAGTTACCGATGATATCCAAGGGAAAGGCAAAGGCCAATACAGCTTGGCATCAGTGATGTCGCAATTCATTTCTACAAACTGCAGTACTGCATGATAGTGAGATGTGGGCACTGAGCATAGATGATATGTGAATCTTGGTATGGACAATGAGGTTTGGATGAGCGGAGTGAAAAGCTGGGTTTAAGAGGTATCATTTGTAGTGTACCAGAATGGTAGCCAGGCTGGTATGACAAATAGGTTAAAAACCACCAGAAAATTCATTTAGAAAGATCCAGTGGCAGAGGAAGACTAAGGAAGTCACGCACAGATGTGTTGAAGTCAGTGGATGTGAAGTTGAGAAGTTCACTTCCCAACCACATGGTTTCAGATTCAGTCCCAACATGCAGCACCTTAGCAAATTTCTTCTAATTTAGGCCTGAGATATCCAAAGCCTTGTGAGTGGATTTAGTTGACCAAAATAGAAAGAAACATGTCATGAATATATATATAAAAAGATATATATATATATATATATGTATATATATATATATATATATATATATATATATATATATATATATGTATGTATATTGTTTGTAGAAAACAAATCCGGAAAAGAAGCACACTCTAAGATGTAGAGAAGTATGTATTAAAAATGGGGAAGGCTGGTTTATGAGATTACCCTGCGTTTCCCATCCATAAAGGGTTTAGCCTTATGGCGTATTATCAGACCTCAAAACCTGTTGGCCTAAGACCTCTTCAAAATATGGAGGGGGAAAAGCCGCACTGCTCCTGCTAGCTTTTTGGAGGCCACAAGATGGCAGCAGAACTGAAAGTTGATAGTCAATGGCAAAGGGAAATAATCCCCAATTGTGTACCTTTGTAATGAGGCTTTCCTCCTCCATATTTTGAAGAGGTCTTAGGCCAACAGGCCAACCATAAGGCTAAACCGTTTATGAACGAGAAACCCAGGGTAATCCCATAAACCAGCCTTCCCCATTTTTAATAAATATATATATATGTATGTGTGCATATACATCCATATAGATAAGGATTACCAACAAGAAGGGCATCCCTCTATAAAAGCAATGCATCAATAATACATTCACCTAACCTTTGCAATTAGGGAAAAAAACGAGTGCAAAATATAATGTATATATATATATATATATATATATATGTTTATATATATGTGTAAATAAATGGATAGATAGATGTTTCATTCTCCATTTCAATTGTCTTTTCCACAGCTTACTTGCTTGCACTGTGTTCATGTCTGTGTATATACACACACATACACACATATATATACATACATACAGACCTATACAAATATATGTGTCTGTGTGTGTATTCTGTTATTGAAGCTGAAAAAAACTTCAACTGTTAATCAATGTTTTGCATGACTGTACATCAGACAGTTCTGATAATACAAAATAATGAAATTTTATAGATTTTGAGTACATATAATAGGTTGGTGATATAAGTTCAACAAATTAGCAATTAAATCTGATTGGGTAAACTAATTTGAAAAATAACAGTGCATCTATGGCTGCAAGTGGGGATTCACCACCACAGAGAAGTAAATATAAACAATAATTGCATAAAAAAACTTAGTGAGAAACTATTAAAAAATATATATATATGTTCTTTTATTTGTTTCAATCATTTGACTGCTGCCATGCTGGAGCACCACCATAAGTCGAACCAATGAACCCCAGGACTTATTCCTTGTAAGTCTAGTACTTATTCTATAGGTCTCTTTTGCCGAACCACTAAGTTACCGGGACATAAACACACCATCATCAGTTGTCAAGTGATGGTGGTGAGGACAAACACAGACACAGAAACATATATACATACATATATATATACTGGCCCTGCTCAGTATGTAGAAATGGAGTAGGTAGTAACTCTATAAGATGTACCCGGTGCAAGCTATGGACACATAAGAGGTGCAGCAACATCAAAGGCAGGTTAACTAGCAAGTTAGTTTTTGTTTGTGGCAGATGTTCAGGTGCAATAAAGACTGTAAACAAACAGGAAACAACTTCTATCTCATTCCAGGGTGAAAAACTAGAGGTAGTCGATAGCTTCCGCTATCTGGGTGACCAAGTTAGTAGTGGGGGTGGGTGCGCTGAAAGTGTAGCTGCTAGAATAAGAATAG
>NC_068982.1:32536421-32541911 GCF_001194135.2 Octopus bimaculoides
ACATAAAAGACACCATTTCGAGCGTGGCCGTTTTCGTGCGGGTGACACGTAAAAGCACCCACTACACTCTCTGAGTGGTTGGCGTTAGGAAGGGCATCCAGCTGTAGAAACTCTGCCAAATTAGACTGGAGCCTGGTGTTGCCATCCGGACGTTAAACGATGATGATGATGATGATGATGATGATATATATATATATATATATATACATATATATATATAAAACAGGCTTTTTTCAATTTTCATCTACCAAATCCGTTCACAAGGCTTTGGTCGGCCCGAAGCTATAGTAGAAGACACTTGCCCAAGGTGCCAGGCAGTGGGACTGAACCCAGAACCATGTGGTTGGGAAGCACAGCCACGCCTTACCACACAGCCATGCCTGCACCTATATAAGTGTGTGTGTATGTTCCGTTAAAACACATTCATGTTTATGTGAGGATAAATATTACCTCTTGGTATTACTACTGACTCCATCGCTTATACATACATATATATATATATATATGCATACACATACACACACATGCATATATGTCTACACATATATTTATGTATAGAAAGTATATACATACATATATATAAATTTATATAGTATATACATATTTATAATATCTTTCATGTTTTACTTGTCTCAGTTCATTAGACTAAGGCCATGCTGGGGCACTGCCACGAAAAATTTCTAGTTGAATGAATTGTCTCCAGTACTTATTTTTTTTAAGCCAAGTACTTGTTCTGTTGGTGTTTTTTGCTGAACAACAAAGTTACTGAGATGTAAACACTCACACTGATTGTCAAGCGGTGATGAAGAACAGGCGCACAAATATATATATGTATATATAATTCTTTTATTTGTTTCATTTGACTGCAGCCATGCTGGAGCACCACCTTTAGTCAAGCAAATCGACCCCCAGGACTTATTCTTTGTAAGCCTTGTACTTATTCTTTCAGTCTCTTTTGCCAAACCACTAAGTTACAGGGACGTAAACACACCAGCATCAGTTGTCAAGTGATGGTGGTGGACACAAATACTGACACAAACATATCCATCCATCCATCCATACATACATACATACATTCTTTCAATTTCCATCTACCAAATCCACTAACAAGTAAGTTACTTATCACACAGCCACTCCTGCGCCTATAAAAATATATATATATGACAGGCTTCTTTCACTTTCCATCTACCAAATCCCAAATCCGCTTACAATGCTTTGGACAGCCTGAGGCTATAGTAGGAGGCACTTGCCCAAGGTGCCACACAGTGGAACTGAATCCAGAACCATCTGGTTGGAAAGCAAACTTCTTCCCACACAAGCATGCCTGCACCGACAGACAAACAGATAGATGTGGGAGGCGTGGGGGTGCCTGTGTGTGGTGGAAGGGTGTTTCATAGTAGGTTGGTTGGCTTGTGGGTGTGTATGTAGGCAGATAGGTAAAACACACTGTCTCCTTTCCAATGATGCCATATAATGTTGAATAGAAGTGTAGTGTGCATTTTATATTTTCCTTCTTTATTTTATTTATTTCTTTTGCTCTTGTAAATAAACTTGACGGGGAAAGAGTAGTGTTTTCAATATTTTCTTGTTTCAAGTAGATGTTACTTTATAACTGAAGTTCAAAATTTATTCGAAAATTTCTAAATTCAAATATTTCCATATTAGCTATTTATGTTGTTCTTTTCTTACAAGACCTGCCATCTGGTGCAGTAAGAACATAGGAACAGAGCCAAAACGTTGTTGATGAATGGTGACAGTCATCTCCAAAGAGAATTAATCGATGTAAAATTTGGAAGTGACCCATACTTCCAGTACATTCAATATGCTATACATCAAGAACACACAGTCATTCAATGTTTGGTTTATGTAGAAGATAGTGTTAATACATGTTATATAGAAGTTGCTTGTTATTGTTCACTATGTTTCTAAGTGAAGAGAGATTTTGTAGGTGATTGCTGCTCAATCAGATAAAGTGGTTATTTTATTTAGGTTTGAAAATTCAATACAGCAATATGAACCTATCGACATAAGGAAATCATTTCAAATGAAGATTTACTTAAACAGAGTAAGAAATGTAAATGATGGAAGCATATTATAACAGAGTGCAGGAATGACTGTGTGGTAAGAAGCTTGCTTCCCAACCACATGATTCTGGGTTCAGTCTCACTGCGTGGCACCTTGGGCATTTGTCTTCCACTTTAGCCTCAATCTGGCTATTGTGAGTGAATTTGGTAGATAGAAACTGAAAAGAAGCCTGTCATGTACATATCTATATGTGCATGCGTTTGTGTGTACTTGTGTTTGTGCGCTTCTTTGTGTCTATGTTTGTCACCCACCACTGCTTGACAACTGGTGTTTGTGTGTTTATGTCCCCATAACTTAGCAGTTCAGCAAAAAGGGGCCAATTGAATAAGTACCAGGCTTAAAATAAAAATAGTATTAGAGCCGATTCATTCAACTAAGATTCAACAGGTACTTATTTCATTGACCCTGAATGGATGAAAGGTAAAGTTGACCCTGGTGGAATTGGAGCTCAGAACATGGACGATAAGCCATTAAACATTTTGCCCCGCATGTTTAATGATTCTGCCAGCTCACCGCCTTAATAACAACAGTTTCAAATTTTGGCACTAGACTAGCAATTTCAAGGGAAGAGGCAAGTCGATTACGTAAACCCCAGTGCTCAACTGGTACTTATTTTACCGTCCCCAAAAGGATAAAAGGCAAAGTTGACCTCAGCAGAATTCTACTGGGCTAATGATTCTGCCAGCTTGCCACCTTAATAATGATAATGATGACGATGACGAGGATAGATTTATGCATATATATTTATATATAGTTTGCTGTATAGATGGATACACTCAAATGTACGTACACCTGAATATTTGTACTGAATCCTACCATAATACCTTCCTAGTTACATTTATTTTATACATATGAGAATTAGTATGTCAATCACTGTGTCTTACACTGCTCCTGTTGTGGCCACTGCTCCTCAGATCTGGCTGTTCTCATTTCACCTCTATACATTCACTCCTAACCACTACATCCACAACTACCAGCAATTCACTAACCTCTGGAGTTCACTCTCAGCTCATCTTTTATCTTTTACTTGTTTTAATCATTAGACAGCAGCCATGCTGGAGCACCACCTTCAAGAATTTTAGTCAAACTTATCAATCCTTGTGTTTGTTAATTTTTTGTAAATCTCAGTAATATTCTATCTATCTCTGTTGCTGAACCACTAAGTGATGGGGATGTAAACACAAACATCAGCTGTCAAGCAGTGGGGAGGGGGTGACAAGAACATACACAGACACAGACACACATGATGAGCTTCTTCAAGTTTCCATCTACCAAACCTACTTGCAAGGCTTTGGTCAGCCCAAGGCTATAGTAGAAGATGCTTGCCTAAAACGTTACACAGTGGGACTGAACCCAGAACCATGTGGTTGGGAAGCAAATTTCTTGCTACACAGCCAGGCCTGCGCATTTTTTTTTTTATTTATTTATTTTCTTCTACAGGCAGAACTTTGAGAAGGTCATTCATAAGCCTCAAACTTACTGGTCTTAGAAGACCCCTTTCCTCTACATCAAATCATTAAAAAAAAAGTGTTTGAGTATGTTTCTTGCTTTGTTTACAAATTCACAAAATGCACAAAATCAAATAGAATATGTATTAGATTATTTAAAGCAATAAGCATTCAAACAGCTGAAGTTTAGTTTACCATCAGAATTTTAAGCAATAGCACCAGCAGATGAGCTTTAATTTATCATGTTTTATTTCTTTTCTTTTATCACAGAATTTTACCAATTTAGGAATTGTAGGTGGAGTTCTTATAATGACGTAAAGTTTTTGTATGAAATATTCCTTGCTTCATTACAGCAATTCACCTTATATGAATGCATTGATGTGTGTTGGTGGAAGTGACAAAGTGTATGTCATTTTGTGTGAGTGTGCATGCATGCATATATATCAGTGTATGCATGTGTAGTTATACATGAGTGAGTGTATGTATCTGTATATCTGTGAGTGGTGTGATTAATATTCAATCTTTACTATCCTCAACCATTTTTTTTTTTTTATTCTTCCTCTACTGCTTTATATATTTTTCAATTACATTTTTCATCTTAGTTTCTAAGTTGTTTGTGCGTTCATTTCCATATGACAGTATGTGTGCATGCATGCATGTGTGTGTGTGAATGAGTACATATGCATGTATATATGCTTGTATGTATGCATGTGTATAAATAGTGTGAATGCATATATTATATTATGCATGTGCATAAATAGTGTGCATATGTGTCTATGTATATTATGCATATGTATAAAGTGTGTGTGTGTGTGTGTGTGTGTGTGTGTGTGTGTGTGTGTGTGTGTGTGTGTGTGTGTGTGTGTGTGTGTGTGTGTGTGTGTGTGTGTGTGTGCTAGGAATATAGGCGCAGGAATGTGGTAAGAAGTTCGCTTCCCAACCACATGGTTCCAGGCTCAGTCCTACTGTGTGGAACCTTGGGCAGGTATCTTCTAATATATCCTTGGGCCAACCAAAGCCTTGTACGTGGGTTTAGTGGATAGAAGCTGAAAGGTGTGTGTGTGTCTGTGATTTCAAGGTGCCTCACAACTTCCCTGCCAACTCAAAACCCTCTCTGGCCCCTTCCTATGACCCTCAACTTTCCTTACCATTTATGACCCACTTTAGATTCTTGCCACTTTCATCTCTTTTCCTCTTTCATGTTTTCTTCTTGCCACACCATTAATCCATATTCATGCTTATTACATGAGAGGGCAGTAAAGTGGTAAACTGGTAAAACCGTTAGCATGTCAGACAAAATGGTTAGCAACATTTTCTCCATCTTTAATATACACAATTTCAAAAGAGCTACTAACAGTTTCATACTTTGATACATTAAGTTGGCAGATTTATATAACATGCCATTTTTTTCCAAGCAATTTTTCTAGCTTAGTTCATTATATTAGAGGTATTTAAAAAGCAGGACGTATGTCTATGAGAAAACATGAGAAAAAAAGAAAAAACAAGAATAAAATCCAAAGAGGGTTGATGCAAAAAGTGAAACGAATGAAAAGTGGAGTAAGACCATCAAGATCTTTGTCTGCTTGCTGTAGAAACCATAATTAATATAGCTAGTTCAGAATAGGATAACAGAAAGGAGGCCAAAGTTTGTGAGATAGCTACTTAATCCAGAATGAGAGATGTCCTCCAGTTTGATAAAATAAACCTGTCCATGTGCTTACATTTGCTAAACATTTCAGATCTGGAATTAAGTAGTAGGGTGGATTTTTAGGACCTAAAAATAATGTGCAATCTTTCAGTTACGCACAGATTGTATGTGGAGTGCATTTGGTCTTCAGATCTCATACATTGCTAGCCAACTTAGTGACCTTATTCTTATCAATGTGTCAGAAAGAAGATTTGTGGTTTGCATAACAGCCTTTATATAAATAATTTCTCAGAAAATCAAACTTTTATA
>NC_068982.1:32541971-32543827 GCF_001194135.2 Octopus bimaculoides
TATATATATATATATGTATAAAGGACCACTGATGAGGTCACAGAAGTGTGACGAAAGAACTCTGGCCGAAATACGCTTAATGTAATATAAAGCTGAAGCAAATTAACACCAAATATATAGTGCATGTGTTTTTATTGGCTAAACTGGCAACATGACCATCCCCAAATACAACAATATATGTGTGTGTGTGTGTGTGTGTGTGTCTGTGTATGTGTAGCTTAGTGGTGAGGGCATTCAGCTTATAATTTTAAGGTCATGCGTTCAATTCCTGTCTCACATTGTGTCCTTCAGCAAGACACTTTATTTCATGTAGCTCCAGTTTACTCAGCTGCCAAAAGTGGGTCGTGTCTTGTATTTCAAAGGGCCAGCCTTGTCACATTCTGTGTCACACTGAATCTCCCTGAGAACTATGTTATGGGCACATGTGTCTGTGGAGTGCTCAGCCACTTACACATTAAATTCCATTGATCAGATCAACTGGAACCCTCGTTGGTATGTGTTGCCTGCACATACATGTGCGATGTGTGCATGCATGCATGTATTTATGTATTCACATACATTTTCACACACACATAAACTAACATGTACTCAAGGTTATCCACACACACACACACACACACACACACACACACACAAAATTTCTGGTTCATTTCCACTTATATAAAACTAAGCAATAAATTTGGTCACTTCTTGACCTGTCAGAGCCAGTGGTACTGATTGATTAGTACTAGATCAAATGAAAGAAACTGATATACCCCTTATCTTCATTATCCATCTACTGAAATATCTCCAATGACAGAGTGAAAAACTTGCTGTTTAATTTATTAATCTGATATTCTGTACCCTACCATGTCTGACTATATTTATTGGAAATAACTCAAAATATATTTACTATTATTAGTGTAATTTGGTCCTAAGAGATGGTTAGTGGTACCTTCGGAGTTTATTGTATAGATTTACATAACTTTTTATATGCTTAAAGCAACATGAAAATTGATGAAATGGCTCCACTAACTACTGAAATGATCATAACTATTTAATAAAGATATATAATATATATCATTATCCACCTTCCTTCCTTCCTTCTTTTGTCTGTATTCTATTGTACTCTGTGAGGAATGCACCAACTACTTAAATGGTAAATTTCCTCAGATTTACAGTTTATATAGAATGTCTTGCAGATTCCTTCTTATACGTTGTGTTAGCCAGGATTTTGCATGAAGTGCTGATTAAGGCATCTGGCCAAATTTCCTAATACCTACTTTCTCTCACTACATATCTGTGTGTGTGTGTGTGTGTGTGTGTGTGTGTGTGTGTGTGTGTGCATGAATGTTGATATTAGGCAAGTCACCATTTGAACAAAATACCATTAATGTTGACATTCATCGTTAACATTATGACAAGTCAATTTGTGATTTCAAAGACCTATAAAATATAAGATGTTCTTCCTGGCAAAACAGGTGAGGGCTGGTGACAGGAAGAGCATCCAACTGTAAAGTCCTGCCTCAAAAATCAATTCCCTTGCAAAGCTATGCTAGTATGAGAAAACAAACCTTAAATGAATAAATGTACAATATATGTATAGATACATGTGTATATGTATCTGTGCGTGTATGGATGGATGTCAAAAGAAAAAAAAAGAAAAGAAAAGTGCACTCTGCACATTTCATTGAGTATATATTTATTTGTATTAAGTGTTTGACCTCGAATTGCACAGCTTAAAGATTCACAGATATGAGTAAAATGCCCAGATATATTTTACTCACTTCAGTGAAATTTAAATAAGGTGTTTCCAAGCCAAGCTTTTAATACACATACTCGTGTGTGTATATATGCATGCATATAATATGTATATA
>NC_068982.1:32544477-32545269 GCF_001194135.2 Octopus bimaculoides
ACAAGTAGTACGAAAGTTCAACTACCTCCCTCATGACAGCAAATTTAGTAGGTAAAATTCAATTTCATAAACAGGAATACCGAAGCGCACGGGACAAAACAACAACAGAACATCCAAAGTGTGGCAAAGTAAAATCCAAGTTTCACCATTCCGCAGGTAACATCAGTAAAGTCAAACCATAAACATCATTTACAGTGGATTACGAGTATAGGTGGAACACAAACACAGAACACCTATGGCCATTTCGGGGGTATATCACCGTATTTAATGCACAATAGAGCACAAATTGGTGATATCCCCTTCTTCAGGGTTAAAAAAAGACACACAGACATCAATTTCTTTATTTGGCACTTAGGCCCCAACACAGAGGGGGACACTACAAGGACAGACAAAGCAATACAGTACGCGGGGGTACAAAGAATGAATGATGAATGAAATGAATTACTTATAATGAGGTGATGAAATGGCTGACGAGTCCCCCAAAGCTCGCAGTTTCATTTAACAGTTCTCTCATACAGTTAATAATCATGTTTTTTCTTTAGCAATTGTAAGTGGCCACAGCTCCTCTACCGTTACTACACTTGGCAGGGTGTCGTAGCCCACGTATAATCCACTTATTTGAAACTTGTCCGGGTGTATCTGTTGCAGTCTCTGCATCACATGTTCTTCCACCAATATCGCTTTCTTTTTTTCCTCAAACGTTTCAGGGTCCAGTTTAACCCTTACTAAACAATTTACTTTTGCAATTGTCTTTTCCAATATTAAATCCTTATCGTAAATAATCACTGTTTT
>NC_068982.1:32550849-32552057 GCF_001194135.2 Octopus bimaculoides
GATTTCCTCTCGAAAGAAGGTAAGATTTGTTTTCTCACTGTGGTAGCAATTGCGAGACAGGTTATTTGGAAAACGAGGATGGAAGGTATAAGGTCAGGCATTTTCATATCTAGCTCTGCACTGGTGAATTATTTCACCTTCCACCTCGAAAGAGAAGTAGAGCTAGAGAGAAAATGCCTGACTGCGAAAATGTTTGAGAGTCGATGGAAGAGTGTAGCATGAAAGTTGCGAATAAATGTAACCACATGAATGAGACGAAGGACTCATCTCAGCTATCAGTGGTGAGGCGGGGCACGAGGGGTCCGTGCTAAACCCGCCTTACCATTCCATCCGTAATGTCTTCCGGTCTGTCGCTTCATTCGATTTTATTTCGCTTTCATTGTAAAATTTTTAAATGCATGTTCCTGTTAATTCATCCGTTTTCATCTGACCCCAAATCAGGTTGTATCGTCCCCTCTATGTCGCCCCTTGTGGGTAATAAAAAAAAACTGACTTCGTTGATGTCTGTGTGTCTTTTTTACCCTGAAGAAGGGGTTATCACCAATTTGTGCTCTATTGTGCATTAAATACGGTGATATACCCCCGAAATGGCCATAGGTGTTCTGTGTTTGTGTTCCACCTATACTCGTAATCCACTGTAAATGATGTTTATGGTTTGACTTTACTGATGTCACCTGCGGAATGGTGAAACTTGGATTTTACTTTGCCACACTTTGGATGTTCTGTTGTTGTTTTGTCCCGTGCGCTTCGGTATTCCTGTTTATGAAATTGAATTTTACCTACTAAATTTGCTGTCATAAGGGAGGTAGTTGAACTTTCGTACTACTTGTCTTGAATTTTTTTTCTTGGCTATTGGCCTCAGCGAATGAACTGTTGTGCTATGTCTCCCTATGTATTATTTTTTTTCTCTATATTTTTTCTATATATATATATTTTTTTATTCTACTGTATTTGTACCAGTCTCTAATATTTTTAATCAATTTTTAATCGCTGTTTATTTATTTATTTATATTATTCTATTGCATTTTTAATCGATTTTTATTTTTACTAATTTGGTTTTTGTGGTTTATGTTGTACTTCTTATATGTGGTCGATGACCTAACGGTTTTATTCTTTGTATATATATATATATGTATGTATATATATATATACATATATATATATATATATATATATATATATTTGTGGGTATGTATGTGTGTGTATAT
>NC_068982.1:32552067-32558713 GCF_001194135.2 Octopus bimaculoides
ATATATATATGTATGTGTATGTGTGTATTTGAGTATATATATATATTTGTGTGTATGTGTGTGTGTGTGTGTGTGTGTGTGTGTGTGTGTGTTGTGAAACTCAAAGTAAAAAAAGGCATAAATAGTAGTGTGTAAATATTGGGTTAAAAATGCCTTTGGTCTGAAAAAGTCAATGGCTTGACTATTGCCCCTCCCCCACACGAAATAAGAATTATTTCACATTCTCTCAAAGTTTCTAAATTCTTATAAAGTCAACAATATATATATATATATATATATATATATATATTATGATATTATTATATTGTATTGTATTATATTATGCACGCACACACACACACATCTACTCTTTGCTAACATCCTTCCAAACACCACTCTTCTCTTTCCATAGTCGTATAAGCCATTTATAGTCATTAAATGTCTACCAGTATTTTCTATCAATGAACAACACTAACCAGCGACACAATTTTCAGACAGTTAATCACAAGGTCTCTCTCTATATTATTATATTTCTTCAGTTGAATACCTACATATTTACCAAGCTACTGATCACTCATTACGAACTCTGTAATTCTAATAATATTAAATGTTTCCATAGGTGTAAAGAACACATAACATGAGTGTGTTACCTCTATGTGTGTGTGTGTGTGTGTGTGTGTGTGCGCGCGCGTGTGTGTATGTATATACACCTCTGTGTGTGTGTGTGTGTGTGTTTGAATGCCTTAACCAGATTTAATATCAGCATTATGCTAGAACTATCATATATCTTTTGTGGTCTATGTTACAGCCATTGTTATTAAATGTTATTGTGACTGCTACAGACATCAACATTTGAAATCATGACTTTACCACCACCAACACCACCATTACCATCATCATCATCAGCATATCAGACTGTAAAAAGAAAAAGTTTTGTCTATCAACCTCACCAGAAACACAACAACTACTACCAGTACCTCCAACACATCATCAACATCGTGGTTTTTATTATTATGGCAACCAGATTATAAGAAACACTAGAACACTGAAATAAAGGCCTTAGTTTCATTAGTCAAAACTACTGTTGTTCTGTCTTGGTTCTAGATATTCATTGTTCAAATCCCATTGTGGTTGATATTGGTATATATTCTTTCAAGGTGGATGAAAGTAATATACTGAGATTGAATTAATCAATTGAGTCTCTATTCCACCAAGGTCATCTTTGCCTTTCATCCTTATGGGGTCAATAAAATAAGTACCATATGAACACTGTACTCAATATAATCAACTAACCCCCACTCAAGGTTTCAGGCCTTGTGCCTATAGTAAATAGAATTATTATTATTATTATTATTATTATTACTTTTATTATTATTATTATCATCATCATTATTATTACTACTATTAAGTGGTTGGGGTGCATGGCCTAGTGGTCAGAGTGTTCCACGCACAATTGCAAGATCGCAGTTTCACTTTTTAGACCAAGTGGTGTATTGTATTCTTGAGTAAAACATTTCATCTCATGTTGCTCTGGTGTATTATGCAATACCTGATGCATCCTGATGCACAGTACACCATACACCTGTTCAGGCAGTGTCGATTTGATGAAGAGAGCAAGCTAATGTGCAGCACATGCATTTGGTCACTGTAAACAAATCAATGTGTAAGTCATTTGGCAAAAAGCCAGATACTCATACCTCATCTCCAACAGGAGAGTCTGTCTTTATTAAGGCAGTGAGCTGGCAGAACCATTAGCATGCCAGATAAATGCTTAGCAGCTTTTTGTCTGTCTTTACATTCTGAGTTCAAATTCCACTGAGGTCAACTTTGCCTCTTGAAATTTGAGGTTGATAAAATAAGTACCAGTTGAGTAAGTACTGGGGTTGATGTAATCAACTTAATTGCTTCCCTGAAAATGTTGGCCTTGTGTCAAATTTTGAAGCATTAGTATGCTGGACAAAATGCTTAGTGATATTTTGTCAGTCTTTGCATTCTGAGTTCAAATACTGCCAAGGTCGAATTTGCCTTTCATCCTTTCAGGCTAATAAAATAAGTACAAGTGGCTGTACTAGTGGCTGTACATATTAGGATAATTTTGTTGTATTTGTTATTATTATTATTATATTATTATTAAGGTGGCGAGGTAGCAGAATCATTCGTAGGCCAGGCGAAATGCTTAGCGGTATTTTGTCTGTCTTTATGTTCTGAGTTCAAATTCCGCCGAGGTTGACTTTGCCTTTCACCATCTCGGGGTCAATAAATTAAGTACCAGTTGCATACTGGGGTGGATCTAATCAACTGGCCCCTGCCCCCCAAATTTTGAGCCTTGTGACTAGAGTAGAGAAGATTATTATTATATTATATTTCATACGTACTGTATGTATTGGATATAAATATATATATGTGTGTGTGTGTGTGTGTGTGTGTAAATATGTATATATGCATATATATATATATATATATATATGTGTGTGTGTGTATATACGTAGAAGCACCCACTACACTCTCTGAGTGGTTGGCGTTAGGAAGGGCATCCAGCTGTAGAAACTCTGCCAAATCAGACTGGAGCCTGGTGTTGCCATCCGGTTTCACCAGTCCTCAGTCAAATCGTCCAACCCATGCTAGCATGGAAAGCGGACGTTAAACGATATGTATGTATATGAATGTATGTGTGTATATATATATATATGTATGTATGTATAATATAAATATAATATATATATATGTAGAGGTTATGAGAGGTAATGGTGTCAATAAGACCCAAAGGTGTCAGGTAATGCTGAGTAAGCGCTATGGGCAGACTATATTTTAAATACTATTGTAACTAACTCACAGGGTACTGGAATCTTATATGTATGGCATTCTGCCTAATTAACGGATCTACAGATGCAATATCCCTGCATATCTCTCATCTATTTTCATTCCTCCATTTCACTCTCTCTTTCATATCTTATATAGAAGAACTATTGCTTAACCATTTTCTCACACTGTCTCTGATGAAGGGATATGTAAAATATCCTGGAAACAGCTGTAAGACCTATTTATACATGTTCTAAAATCTTTCACAGCGTTGGATTTTTATCTCATTCTGAAAATATATATATATACACACACACACACACACACACAGTGAGAGATGTCTCTGTGTACTAATGTGTGTGGTGATTGTTGATGTTACATCCTTATCCCTGCTTGAGCACAGGAGCATTGATGACAACATTCTTAGCTGACATTTTTATTTTTTATTTTCCACTTTCAGAGACCTATGGAATAAGATATCCTTTAAAAGGTAGGTGACAGGAAGAGCATGCAATCATCAAATTCAACCTCAACTACTTCCCATTCACATTTGCTAGTGCAGAGAAAAAAACTAAAAGAAATGGATGTTAAGATGAATGAATGAACATCATAATTAAATTCTCTAATATACTTGTAGTACAAGTTGCACATATAAATGATGAGTGATGCAGTATTGAACGAAATTAAATATAAAATCTATGAATACTTTTTTTTCCAGTATGTCTGGCATCAAAGTTAATAGAACATTAAGGTCACCCTTCATAGAGGAGCAAACCTGAACTTTTGAATGGCATCATACTCAACATTTTGCTATGGACTGTGATACTTGACTTAGTGTGGTGACAGCCATCATCAAACACAAATATACAATGATAAAGAGGAATTTGTTAAGATTCATGGTTCCATTATTTACATATTCATAGATTAACATCAAGACAGGGAAGATAACAAAATGGAAATTTCTATAGTCAAACCTTTAGAGTTTATTTGAATAGAAGCAGCTCAAGTAGTTTAGATATAATGTTGTACCATGTTTATATGATTTCCAATTCAATATAATATAGCTTGCTTCAGTCTTAAAATCTTCATTATATACACACATGCACACCATCTGTCTGTATATATATATATATATATATATATATATATATATATATATATATATATATATATGCACTGTTTCATATGAATCAATGCCACACTGGGGTCACTTCAAAAAGAGACTGATAAGAGAAGTGGTAAAAGGGAGAAAGAGAATGAGTAATTGAAAGATGACACTTTGTAACATTCAACATATGCATTGAAGTAATAAATAATAATAATAATAATCAGATCAACGAAATTAACCTAAAATAGAAGATAAAATTTTCTAATAGTCAAAATCTCTTAGTGGGTTTAAAGAAAGTACTTTTAACTTTATTGTATTACAGTAGCTAAACTGATAAATTGTCATACAGGAGCTGCATGCATTCAAGATCAGACATTGATCACACAGATACAACTTACATGAAGTTGTAGTTTATTTTAGTTCAATAAAATTTCATTTGTTACTTTGTAAAATGAATGCTGATTCCACATAAAAAGCACCCCAAGTTGGTACCAAACCATAAAAAGCACCCATGCTGGTGTCATGTATAAAGAACTGGTGCTTTGCCACATAAAAAGTGCCAAGTTTACACTATAAAGTGATTGGCATTAGAAAGGGCATCCAGCTGTAGAGACCATGCCAAAACTGACAACTGAGCCTGGAGCGGCTCTCCAGCTGACCAGTTCCTGTCAAACCATCCAAGCCATGCCAGCATTGAAATCAGATGTATGATGATGATGATGAATTAAATGGATAAATTTAAAAAGCACATATCTGTATATCTCTCTTCCTCTCATCATATTCAGAATCATTTAAACATTCAATTTCCCATGCCTATATGGGTCAGATGGGATTTGTTGAGGTAAGTTTTCTAAGGTCAGATGCTTTTTCTGTTGTCAACCCTCACTTACTGTCAAGCAAAGCAATATCTCACCCTGACTGGACATATTGTCATGGAAGATGAGAAAAGAATGACACTGCTTTGTAACAATACCACTCATTTACAACATTTTTGTGATGTCAAAACAAAGAGGCGCAAATCCACACACAAACATATGCACAAATACATACACATATATATATTATAATGAATAAGAAATGAAAATGATGTTTATGTGATGACCGAGAATGGAGATTGTTAAATGTTGCATAACAATAAAACAAAATGTCCATTTCATTTCATCAGGTGTTGAAGCATCAAAACAGTTTGCATCTTACTACTTCATTCACAAGGCTTTGGCCAACCTGAAACTATAGTAGAAGACAATTCCCCAAAGTCCCACTGTACAACACTTTGGGAAAATGTCTTCTTTGTGAAAATGTTTGGAAGCAAACTTCTTGAAAGCACACCCGCATCCCCTACATCTCCTTCCTGCCTTGCATAACAAAAAGTACAAGACTTAATGTTCTATTGTTATTTGTGAGTACTTGATTTAGTAATGCATTTATGTAGAGAAATAGATTGCTCAATAATAGGATAAGGTTTATGAAATAAATGACATAGGTTTTAATAACACTATACTTTTTCAGAAGTAGTACTGCAAATATTAAATGATAAATATGTAAAATTATATAGCTGTTAAAGTTTATGACATATGTAGCGCAATCAACGATACTTAGAATATAAAATGCTCTTCGCTATTTTTTTTTTTCATTACCTAATTTCTATTGAAATACATTGATTTTGTTTCAGTTAAGTTTGAAATTACTGAAAAATTTAGAAAGTTAATTTTGTCATTATTAAGTGTTTGGAACAAATTAACATGAAATTTTGGTGGAAGGTTTTAGCTTGCATTGCTTTAAAACAGGAAGTTAGTATTATAGAATTATGGGTAGTTGCAAGCAGGTTGGTATCATAAGGGTTAAGGAAATTATCTTAAAGTTACTGATACAAAATAAAATTAGATTGTGTATTAGCTGGCTTGCAGACTGGTTGGCTGGCTGGCTGGATGGACAGACAGATGTAGAGACAGACAGATGTAGAGACAGACAGATAGATAGATGATAGATAGATGGAGAGAGGGATGGATAACTGAATGGTAGAAGGAGATGAGAAAGAAGAATGAATACCAGTTCTTGAGCAATTGTTTATATCTTGATGCTTAAATTATGAAAAATTGAAGTTGACTTTAATAGGATCTCAGCTCAGACTACAAAGAACCAAAATAATTTCCACAAACAGTTTGTCCTACATTCTAATGATTCTGCCAATTCACCTATAACTTCTATATCAACCTTTTTTTTTTTCTTTATGTAACTCCCCTTTTTCTTTTTCATTAAACTTTTTTTTTTTAATTCCTTTGCTATTTAGCTATATGAGTTGTAACTGGAATGAGATTTGTAGAAAACAAAATTTTTTTCCCTAGCAGGTTGTCATAACCAAGTTATTATCAATAGATGTACTTACCTCTGTATTACAGATTCTGTATCGTTTCCTCTCTCCAATACAGTACTTTCCTCCATGAGAAGGTCTAAAAAAGTGAAAAAAATATATATACACACCATGAGTAAATATCATACTACTTAAGTGAAATGCTATATATGTAAATATTGAACAATGAGAATGAGTGTTCAACACTGCATTGACAAATAAAGATTCTTTATTTTTATATTAAGGTTATCATTGGTTTCATGTTAAGAAATATCTTAACAAATTTTCAAGCTAATCACTAAGGAAAATTGGTATTTTACTCCAAAATGGAGACAAACACTCATTTTCTTTTTGTGATTGGCTTGAAAAATTTATATTTCTTAACATGAACTCAATGGTAGCCTTAATAC
>NC_068982.1:32558795-32569251 GCF_001194135.2 Octopus bimaculoides
GTGTTTTTTCAATTGCATGAACTAAAAGTCGGAGGGGAATGGGATAAACTATGTGCATCAACTTGCTATAAAAGCAGGTAGTAATTTTGCCTCATAGTTATTCTTAGTGCAAGTTTTGAAGAGTGCAGTTCAATTTTAACAGTTATTTTTTCAAGGCTATAATGGAAGTGACAAAGGAGCATATTCAGCATATTTTGCTTTATGAATTCAATAAAGGCAACAACACAAAGGAAAATGTGAGGAATATTAATGCAGTATATGGGGATCGGACAATAAGCATAAGCCAGTGTCGATGGTGATTCCAGAAATTCCGAGTTGGAAACTACAGCCTGTACAAGACAGTTCAGTATTCTCAATAAATGCACAAAAACCGTTTTAAGGGCTACATACTTTGTATTGTTGTTACTGGATTAGCGAAATAATTATGAGAACGGAACCAAGGGATAAGCTCCACTTTCCCGGGCATTACCGGGTACATCAGCTAGTATATATAAATATTGTATAGGTAATAGATAACTCAATTAGATTGGAGTATTCAATAATATCATTAGTCATTTACAATTTGGGAGTTTGACATTTAAAAAAAAACCAATGGACCAGTATTGTTAAGATAACTACTGACATCTTTATTAGATGTTTTAACAGAAGAATTTAAGAGCAACTCTCTGTTGGAACTCCCATATCCTGTTGACTTAGTTATCATTGCTGAACCTGTCAAAATGTTGCTCAGACATATGGAATTGAGTGTCCTCAAAGTAAACCTAACAGTGATATAAATTTTGTTCACAGGAATGAAGGCAGAAATGTACTGCCATCAGGAAAGTAGCTAAGCTCATTATGTGAAAAAGGAGTACATAGGAATTCTGTATAATACATCCATTTTAAATGATGGGAGCTTAGGAAATGCAATAGAATCATAGGCAGATTGACAGATGAAAAAGTCTTCATATGTAAGAGATGCACAAGAATAGTTACCAAAAAAGTGCAAACATGAGATAAACTTTGGACAATATTGTCCAGCATACTTCTAAAAAGACAGGGTAGTCATAGAACCCATACCTTTGACCATAAATCTGCTCAGTTAGGGTTCACCTGGAACTAAACTACAACTTCTCTGTACATTTTCACACAACAAACGTTAGTCATTTGCATAATCATTCAAACCACTTCCACTGCACATACTGGCTAATGATAAAAGGTATTCTAACCATGACCATCCCACCTTTTCCAGCAGAGTTTATCTCAGACTGCATTATCCACTATGTCCTTCCTTTTTTTATTATTAAAGAGTGTGATTTGAGAGAGATTTCACTGCTTCTAATAAGTCGAGCAATCACAATGGTTTACAGCATTGCTCAGTCTGTGGTTTACAGCTTGAAAATTACCTTAAGGCAAAGTCAAGTATTCTAATTAACATCTTGATTTAACGTCCATGTTTCATGCTGGCATGGGTTAGACAGTTTGACAAGACCCATGGGTCCAAGAACTGAACTGTGTTCCAGTGTTTGTTTTGGCATGGTTTCTGCAGATGTCCTTCATAAAAAAAACATTTTCCAGCAAGTACTGGGTTCTTTTTTTTTTTTTTTTTTCCGTGACACCAGCACAGATGAAGTCATCATGCAGCTCAGAAGACCCCCAAACCCCGAGGAAGGTGGAAGTCAGTTTTATGCTAGAGGATGAGGAAAGGCTAGTGATCATTCCTCATTTGTATAACATTTAATAGAAGAGATGTAAATCAATCTCTTCATAAGATGCTAGCTATGACATGCAGATTTTTCTCCTCAAAGGAGGAGAGCATAGAGTTACTACTTCTTCTTACAACAGGGAACTATACTAATTCTGTAGCACCTATTATTGAGAGTTAAATGTCTTCACTAAAGATGATGTAACAAAATATTTCTCAGTTCAATGTTTTTATAATGAATTAATTATCCAGAGAAAGGTTACCCAACTGATAGAAATTCAATCACTAACAGACACGTTCCAGTCACTGGCCCACAGATGTCCAGCATCCTCTCTCTGATAGTTTCTGTTACCTACTGTAACGGATTCTGTTTCTCAGAGCTAAATGGCCTCATATTGCCCCCCTTGTGTTTACTGCTCAACCCCCAACACTAACCATTATTCTCGTTTCTTTTTTTTCCAGAACATCAGCTCTTCAGAGTGTTCTGCATATGTCTTATGGGCACCTCAGCAACAGCATCTGTTGTTCCGTTGTCAAATGGTGAGGGAGTACAAACACAAAGCCAAAAACAGACGCACACAGACTGATAGATGGATGGATAGATAGATAGATAGATAGATAGATAGATAGATAGATAGATAGATAGATAGATAGATAGATAGTTATGCAACGTATTTTGCTATTCAGTCCTGTTATTTTAAGTATGTTGGAAAGGGAGCAAAAGAAAGAAAACAATAAATAAAATGGGAATACAAGGGAAATAAACCAAGCAATACCTTAATGTTTTAAGAGTTGCTTCCCTTTAAGATAGTTTTTTTTTTTTAAATCTTTTTTAGAAGATGTGTTCGTTCAGTTGTACTATTTGGAATACGGCCTTTCTCCAAACAACTGTTTGGGTGTTTGAGAATAAAGTGTAAGGGGAACAGTAAGGAAAGGTAAAATTCTATTTGAATATATATACAGATACAATGGTATACTGACGAGCAAGAGAGAGTAAGAGAAACAAAGGAAGAGAGAGAGTATCTGCATGGTCATTGGACATGCTAGAAATAGCAGCTAAATTCCGCCCAATCACTTCACATGAGATCTTTAGATAATGTAGTCCACAAAGACAGGGTGGTCACAGCTAAAGTCCCTTTGATCATAGGACTGATCCAAGACTACACAACAACAGTACACAGAGCAATTCAATATGGAAAAATAGGCATTGCTTGAGTTCCAAAATATAGATGATTCTCTCCACAAATCACACCCTAACGTTTTATAAAAGGAAGGTGATACTGCATAGCATATACTTAGATATACCACTAATAAAATTATAGGTGTGTTAACATTGTTTCTTTCAGTGCTATTTTATACTGCAGTGTATATCTATATATTCAGTCAGCCCTGAATGTATCCAGATATGAAGATATTACCTTTGAATCTAACATCGTGGACAAAAACTAGTTTGATTGATCTCTCTTTCCTTTCTGTGAAAATAAGGAATTAAAAGATTTCAGAGTGAGAGTTTAAACAAACTTTGAAACATTGGCAATGTTTTATATAACAAGTTCTCAAATGTTTTGAGCACGCTTTCGATTTGCAGACACTTTAGTTTTATGGTTAAGTATACTATATATATATATATATATATATTCGAGCGAGGTCGTTGCCAGTGCCGCTGGACTGGCTCCTGTGCAGGTGGCACGTAAAAAACACCATTTGAGTGTGGCCACTGCCAGTTCCACCTGACTGGCCCTCGTGCTGGTGGCACATAAAAGCATCCACTACACTCTCTGAGTGGTTGGCGTTAGGAAGGGCATCCAGCTGTAGAAACTCTACCAGATCAGATTGGAGCCTGGTGCAGCCATCTGGTTCGCCAGTCCGCAGTCAAATCGTCCGACCCATGCCAGCATGGAAAGCAGACGTTAAACGATGATGATGATGATATATAAACAGAACAATGGGTTATCTAGTATTGCTACAACTATTTCATTAGCAGTCTTTACAGTGACATAATACAATTAGTTAGATTGCATAACATGTTATGTAACTCCCAACACAACCAAATAAACAAGTGGCAGTGACTTGTTGATTAATCTACAAATCATCAACAATTAGAATTGTGGATTACCACTCATTAATGCATCCTCTGCCACAATAATTTTTTTCTATCCAATTCATGGCATGCTTTACTTTGATATGCCTTGGTCCTTTATGGCTCCTTCTAATCAAAGCTATATACATATACACAAACACACACACACTATCTATATATATATATATATATATATATATATATATATATGTTAATTCTCTAAATGGAGGAGATGTCCTCCTGGGGCTAAAAGCAACAGTAACATCCACCCCTAGGGGTCAGCCACACTTAAGTGGCAATATACTACACTTTATATATATATATATATATATATATATATATATATACATATATATATACATGCACATTACTTGTTTCTGTCATTAGACTTCAGCCATGCTGGGGCATCTTGGAAAAATTTAGTCAAATGAATTAACCCCAGTGCTTCTTTTTAATCCAGGTACTTATTTATTTATTTTATCAGTGTTTTTGTTGAACACTTTGTTACAAGGATGTAAACAACCCAACATTAGTTGTCAGACAGTCGTGGGGAACACAGATACAGCGACACCACACACATACACACACATATATGTATGTATGTATGTATGTATGTATGTATTATGTATGTATGTATGTTTGTATGTATGTTTGTATGTATGTTTGTATGTATGTTTGTATGTATGTTTGTATGTATGTATGCATACGATAGGTTTCTTTCAATTTCCATCTACCAAATCTACTCATAAGGTTTTGGTTGGCCCACTGCTATATAGCAAGGTGCCACACAGTGGGACTGAAACCTGGAACCATGTGGTTGGGAAACAAGCTTCTTACCAAACAGCTATGCCTGCGCCTATTCATGCTTATTTTGACTGAGACAATTTCTCTATTGTTGGTGCCACTGTAAAAAATAGAGACACTGTAAACTCAACAATATGGTTGGTGACAGGAATGACGTCCAGCGGGTGAAAGCAAATCAAAGATGGCTCTTGTAAGGGACACTGGAACACCGACCATAAACCAGATTGCATTCTAAATATTCTCAGAGAAAAACTCTCAGAATAAGAACAGATGTAGGGTGGAGCACATGAAATAATTTCTCTGGTGACGGTAACATCATAAAACGCATTCAGTCCGCTAGGGCTTTTTCTCCGTACGTGTGTGCGATTGCGTGTGCGTGTATATGAGGTGGGAGGCCAATATGACATGGACCGCGGGGATAAAGGGCAATAAAATGATGACAATGGTGATAATGATGATGATGATGATGTGTGCGTGTGTGTTAAAGCTACTTACGGTGGATTGTCACAGTAACGCTGCCTGTTAGAAACGCCAGCACCACAACTCGTTGTGCATTTCGTCCATTCTCCCCATTCGCCCCATTCTCCGTTGATAGATTGAGGTCGGTCACCAATAGTGACACATTCACCGTCGAAACACCACTGTAATGTTGAGAAAATATCAGATGATGTGACAGCAAAAAATATTAGTTTTATTACAAATTTGGAAGCTGACTAATATTTTCGGTCAGGTTTTTACCATAGAGTTACTTCCCTTAATAATGATTACTCTAAAAGTTAGTTCCCTTACTATATTTTCGCTAACTATTTTCTTCTTTTAGTTAAGAACACTGCTAGCTTTTATTTATATTTGTGGATAAATATATTTTAAGGAAACAAATCTCGTCATTGCACATAGAACTTTTTAAATTACATTTTCGTGACACACATCAGCAAATGAAGGAATTTAAATGAGTGAATATAATCAAGTCACTTGGCTTAACATATACATATATGTATATAGATGTCGGCCTTTTGTGATCAATACTCCTTTAACAAATCTATCCTTATGACTAAATAAATGGCATTATTTGACCTGATGCTAGTTGTTTGTCTGTTTATTCTTTTATTATATTATTCATGTACCTACTCAACTGAAACACTACCAACAGCCAATTTACATTCGGCAGCTATAACATGCCTGCTTTTTTAGTTGCAGCTGGAGTTGGGGTTTAGGCAGTAAGTCAACCTAACCACTGCTTGAAAGTACTTATTACCTTACATCATCATACATAATGTTACCTGAATTATATATTTGCCACCTAAATGTGGCTAACCCTTAAGGGTTGATGCCACTGTTGCTTGTAACCCCAGGAAGACATCTCCTCCAGCTGGCTACTGACACACTATCTGCCCTATCGAATTACTGAATGACAAAAAGAGCAGGAGCTATGTAATCACTTTCATTAGGTTACAGTCGTTTATGTCATGAGGAACATTACACTCAGACCTGAGTGCTTGTGTAACATCTTACAGCTTCCTCAGAGCCATTTAGATGATGTTTATACTGGCAACTAAACCTGTTTCCCCACTTGGCTCACCAGGTAAAAAATGTGTCGTGGAGACTGCAGGTTTAAAACAAGACCTGTCAAAAGACAGTTGCCCTCTACATGAACCCTCAGCCAATCACACAAGTGATGTCTTGTAAAAACATCCTGCATCTGGTCTACCAACAGTGCATGACTGTAGCCATGAAAACTCCAATGAAAGACATACTGTGCTCTTGAGCAGGAGTTGAAATCCATGAGTGCTGTGGTGTAGAGCAAGAAGAAGACTTATTTAAAGATGTTATTGCCTCCGTATTATTTCTATAAGATGATGTTGCCTCATTATTTCAATAAGATACTCTTCAAAAGACAAACATTTCTCCAAAGAAACTTTTAATTAGTTGCAGTTTAAATCAAAATTAAAAGCAAAAGTTTGTTAAGAGAAATGGAAAATTGAATTAAGCAATTTATTGTGGCTGAAGCAGAAAGGCTGTTATGGTATCATATGCTGAATTAGAGTGAGAGCTTGTTTCATTTCCATTACAGTTAATATAAACCATAATACAGTAACTGAAACAAATCATTGTGGTGCAGTTTCTTTACTTTAAAGGTGTACATGTAGAAAATACTAGCATCAAGGCAAGTTTTATTAATTTGCAAACACTAAAGTTATTGAAAGGTGATAGGATGATTAATTGAAATGAAATTAGCATGGATTAAGCAAATGTCATTAGAATGCAGTTAAGAGCATAGATACAGTGGTTTATTCATTAATCAAGAAATGAAAAGTATTTGACTAAAGAACTTATAGTGTGAAACTATCCATTCCAGAAAGGGACACTGTATCAAAAGTAACTTTTAATATCAGCAGAGAAGTGAAATTACAGCAGGCAGTGTGTATGTTAGTATGTATCATGCTAGTACTTTTTCTTCTGATACGGTTCAAAGTTATACAAGAGTGAGAAATCCATATAAGAGTAAAGTCCATGCACTGAGTATTCTGGCAATTTAGCATATTCTTAGGTAAAAAAGAAAACATTGATTCTAATCAAGACCTTAGCTTTCTTAATCACAGTTGTTTGGGATTATCAATTATTGCAAATGATTTTCATTTCAATTATTGTTCAATGATCATACTTAATTATGCTATTAAAAAATTTAACAAATTATGGATGATTACATAGACTGATCCACAACTGTTATTCACTTTTGATTTATCTGAATCTTAATTCTAATATTTCTTAAATTTTACCATATAAAATGTTTAAGGGGGTGGGCAAGTCAATTACATTGACCTCCAGTACTCAACTGGTACTTATTGTATTGACCTCAAAAGGATGAAAGGTAATGGAGATTTGACTACATAGTCTCCTTCAAAACAGCACAAATATTGATATCAATAGAAAAGTTTTGATACATGACCAGACACACAGTCAAAATCTAGGTCTCATAACACTGCTTATCTCTCATGGTAACACCAGTTACATAACATTGCCAAAACAGCATCCTTAAGGGTAATTTACATCTTCTAAGCCAGATGATGTTCAAAAGACCTTATCAGCCCTGAAATAAGAACCATGTACAGATCACATGTTTGAGACAGTGCTGCTGCTGCTGACAGAGGTGGTTACCTGACCTCATACAAAATAAAACCTGTTAATCAGGTGGCAAAGAATTACTCAATAACAGAATACATTCCTAGCTCTCAGGCATGCACTTTCTTCACCTGGTCTCTTCTGCTGTATCTACTATGGCCTCTGTCCTAAACAAACTAACTGCATAACCAAAACAATATCTCCTCTAGCATCACTTTGTGCATTAATGCTTCATCCTTCTTCCTCAGATATTTCTTCTCCATACACGTTTTTATTGCAGATATCCAAACTGTATACCGACCACATTTTCACCAGCCTGAGGCACCTACAAAGTTCCTCTCTATTGCCCCTCCACCTCTAACTAACATTTACAAAAGACTATTGATTAAATAATTTCAGCAGCTTCTTAATTTCATTGCATGTTTTCAGTGCCTGTGGAAAATATCTTTAGTTCAGACTGATATATTAAAACTTTCTAGAATCTGAAGAGTTTAATGATAGAATTGCTTTTAAGTACATGTTGCAATTAGCATGTAGTTTATTTTTCACTATTCAGCTGAATAACAAAGAACTATACTAAAATTACATAATCTGAAGAAAGTGTTTTATGTAAGAACTATTGTAAGTAGTAAGTGGCACTCTAAATAATAAGGTACACATGAAGAATACAGTTTTGTGAAAGTATTTCTCACTCATGTATAATGACAGAATAATTCTACAAATTATATTACATTTAATCAATTATCCAGTAAGTTAAGCCATGAAACAAGAAACTATGATACAATTATAATTTTTCATGCTATTAATTTCATCTGTAGAGGGTAACGTATTTCAGTATTTACATCTACACTATACTTTCATAAATTTTATCTCTGATCATTAGGGGTTTTTGTCTTGGATACTGTACAAAGTATCAGCCCTAATTAGAAGTAGTGAACTTTTTTTTTTAATATTTTTAATTTAAGCACCACTGGTATAGGGGATATGAAATTAGTACTCTTGGTTTAAAAATAAAGCTTCCTAGTTCACATCTAGCATGGTGCTGCTACGTAAATGCTACGTAAAAGGTATCTGATGACAGCTGGAAATCAAAGTAATCAAAATATAGTGTAGATGTAAATATCACGAAAACAGTTTTATGCCTAAAGGATTGTAGTATAAAAAACGATAATCTTACAAACAATAACTTATCTCAGACATATAGACAATTAAGTAAGAAACTGTGATTCTAAATTTACCATCCAATAGCCATGTGCACAAACATCTCAAATTTAAACTAAGAGAGTATAGTCAACAATTCGACCTCATTCTCACCAGGTACTTATTTTAACAAATTAACAGGAGATAGCGCAAAACTTATTTTAAAGCATTTGGTCAAATAGTGTTTACACATTTTTTGATTTATCCAATTAGAGGAATAATATTGATTTCAAATGTTGGTACCAGGCCAGCAATTTAGGAGGAGGAGTTAAAGTCAATTACATCAGTCCCAGTGTTCAACTGGTGCTTTTTTTGTTGACCCCAAAAAGACGAAAGCCAAGGTCAACCCCTCAGCAGAATTTAAACTCAGAACATAAAGACAGGCAAAAAGTCGCTAAGCATTTTGTCTCGCAGGCTTACAGTTCTGCCCGCTTGCTGCCTTAATTAGAGGAGTGATATTACCATCGTTAAAATTTCACAGTCTATATGTATATACAGAATTGAATTATGCCAATACTTGTAATAATTTGTCAAATTCCTCCTGTTGTTTTGAATTAGATCATCTACAGAGATGAAGAATTAGGCATGGATGATCTATAAAGGTATATATCTGGTTACTTTTAGTACAAAGTAGCTCTGTGGTTTTAAAGATTTATTTGCATCCATACATTCCTGAACATGTGTCTTCTACTTGAGCCTTGTTTCAACCAAAGTGTTTTGAATGAAATTTGGCAAAGAGAAACCATCATGACGTTCTTGTCAATATGTGTGTGGGATGAACAAAAATCTCTATGTCAAACAAGAAGTATTTTGAAATAATTAACTGAAACTTAAATTATATCCTTTTATACCAAGCTTGACTTCAATTGTCGTCCCTTATGAAAATGATAAAATAAGTACCAGACAAAGAAATGTGGTCAATACCATTGACTATAACCTGCCAAGCTGTTGCTCCAGCATGGCTGCAGTGCAATGATTTAAACCAGTAAAAACAAAAATTAGTATATAAGTCATATGGCAAAAACCATTTCCGGCCAGATAATTTCAGCAAAATCTTCTTTGAAAGTCTAAAGTTAGTATGCAACCATACTTGCCATGTACCTTGTTCCTGCCACAGATGGTGCCTTCTGCAGCAGGCTCACGCTTTGTTGTACAAGTCTTGTTTACGTGACACCACAGGTAAGAGCAAATATTCTACAAATATATCAACAAAGAAATTTTAGCAAATAGAACAATATACATATATATATGCATATATATTTCGTTTTGGGATTTAGTTTGCAAGATTCTTTATGTGAGTTCGTGTGTTGAAGCATATTTTGTTATGTCTGGGGAGAGTCACTCTCTTTTAATACCTTATAATTTAACACACACACTTGTAAAATTTCCACTTATTTCATTTTTATTTTTTTTAAACTTTCGTTGCATCTTGCAACCTTTCCAATAGTTTTTTTTTGTTTTTTTTTTATGAGAGACAAACTATTGAAATGTTTTACAAGACAAAACGAAAATTTTAGATAAATTTAGATAAATAAAATAAAAAAGAAATAAGTGGAAATTTTACTGGT
>NC_068982.1:32569314-32576846 GCF_001194135.2 Octopus bimaculoides
TTGGTGGTTTATCTGTTAGTGTGTATGTGTGTAGATATATATATATATAAGAATACATGGGTTTGAAGAGTTTGTTGTGTGTGTGCATAGATGTGTGCAGCAATGTTCTCACACAAAAATGAATTTATGCACTTACATACACACAAATATCTTTGTATGTATATATGCATGCATGCATGGTGACCTTTGTCTTAATTTCAAACACTCTTTGTTATGCATGTAAGAGATTTGTTATTTTGTCTACTATAGCTCCTTAGAAGACTATTTAATACTGATTTCAATTGAAATTTTCTATGACAAATGTAGCATAGAATTCTGCCCAGAGCCTTATCAAAAGTGACTCCACTCTTGTTCATTCTAACAAATTGGGTTTTTAACCCAAATGTAGATGAATGCACATATGAACATAAAGGACAGCTGGTGGGCCTGTTGGAACTGTATAAAAATGAACATCCTGAACATCCAGTGTTGGTCTCTTGATAAATAATGATTGCAGGAGACACTATCCTACCTGATCAATCTAATGATCTATCAATAATGTGTGTGTGTGTGTGTGTGTGTGTGTGTGTGTGTGTGCTATAATGAGGAAAAATGAGAAAAGTATTATGTAAGAGTGATACAAGTTTAAACAAAGGTTATATTAGTAGAACATTTGATTTTAACCTTTCAGATGCTAGTCCTTAATCAGAAAAAGTATGTCTATCTCTTTACATGTGTGCATGTGTATGTGTGTACACATACACACACACACGCGCATATATATTCTTTTATGTGTTTCAGCCCAAAGGCTGTGGTCATTGCTGGGGCACAGCCAGTGTTTAGCACTTTTTCAATGGCCACTCTTATGTGATTGGCTTTGTATTGTATTGTATTGTATTGTATTGTATATTATATTTTATAATATATGATGATCATCATCATCATTTAATATCTGTTTTACCATATTGGCATGGGCTGAATGGTTTGGCGGGATCCAGTGAATCCCAGGGCTGCATGCCTTAATGGGCTCTTGTTTTATATGAGATAAACATACAGTATCTTTCTGCTTAGCTCCATCTCTCTCATTCCATTAAAGTGTATATGTGTATACATTAAATATACATACTGGAGATTCTCTTTCAAAATATTCCAGTTCTTGACGATCTCAAACTGGTTTCCAACTGTTACTGTTTAAATAAATTAATGAGTAGTCAACTTATCATGATTGGTTGGTTTCTTATTCTTTATGTGGTTAGCTTCATTTGGGTGGTAAACTCCACCAGCATTTTCTTTAGTACTACCATATGGTTTTTAGGGGTTTATTTCAGTAGACATCACTTGTGACTAGCTTTTTGACAATGCCTTCCCTGTAGACCTTGATTTGAACATTATAGAGTCAGCAGCTCTTGTTGTTGGCACTCCGTCGCTTACGACATCGAGGGTTCCAGTAAGTCCAATCAACGGAACAGCCTGCTCATGAAATTAACGTGCAAGTGGCTGAGCACTCCACAGACACGTGTACCCTTAACGTAGTTCTCGAGGATATTCAGCGTGACACAGTGTGACAAGGCTGACCCTTTGAATTACAGGCACAACAGAAACAGGAAGTAAGAGTGAGAGAAAGTTGTGGTGAAAGAGTACAGCAGGGTTCGCCACCATCCCCTGCCGGAGCCTCGTGGAGCTTTAGGTGTTTTCGCTCAATAAACACTCACAACGCCCGGTCTAGGAATCGAAACTGCGATCCTATGACCGCGAGTCCGCTGCCCTAACCACTGGGCCATTGCGCCTCCACAGAGTCAGCAGCAAACAGTAACATAACTAATAAAAGAGCAAGGGGAGCAACTGCCCCCACTGAGCACATTTTTTAAAACTGGCACCTTTTCAGCAATTTTTTTTTTAACTCTTTAGATCATTTATACAATAAAAGTCAAATCTCTTTTTCTTTTTGGTTAATCACATGGTCTTGGAAGAACTTTCTGGAGTCATTACATTATTAGACCGACCTCCTGTATTTTTTAACTGTCTTCTCAATCTCCTGTGATGTGTTGGTTGTTGCTGGCACCTGAAGAACCAAAACAAACCCTGACATCACAACCTCTTAACTTTAAACAATCCCCTAGAGTTTCATCTTCTTTGTCACACCTGTATCATTAGTTGTAGGTTTCATACGTAATGACATTGTTACCGAAACATGAAATTAGTGAATGTAGAATACAATTATGCAAATTATAACTAATGAAATGTTTCAAGTGATATAAGAAAAATGAGTTAAAATTTGTTTGGTGTGTGATACAGTATCGTTTTTATGTGCTCACTCCCCTGAACTTTAGAAGGTGGGTATGCCTCTAGCAGCACATTAATCTCACCCATCAGAGTGGGCTCGCAAAGGCCTACCTTGACTAACTTAAAAATTAAGTCTGACAACAAATAACAAACTAATCTATCAAGAATCTTATTTCAAAAGCATATTAATATCTTGTCGTTGTTGATGCTCAGGTCAGACACAAGAATCAATCAAATTAATTGCCAATTAACTTCAATATATTTTCTAATTAACTATAATTTTATTATAGAGAATTATATTTTTCATTTTAACACACTGCAAATATTCTGTCTCTCGTTCTGTATGTTTATTTAATTAAATTAATACCAAAATTTAAATCATGGTTGAAACAGTCTCCAATAACCTAGTTAGATGAGGACATTATTATTCATTCATCTTTCCTTTCTTTTCTCTTTGAGCAAGAATCTAAAACAGATAAAAGGAAGAATTCTTCTTACAGAAACTGAATCACAGACTTTAGCTTCGGGACCATACTGCAGTCGGCACTGATGATCAGCATTGTACATGGTGCCAGGAGGTAAGAATGGGAAGACGTAATCAAAGACAGTTGACTCATCATTCAAACAGTAACCTCTGTCACGACTGGTGAATAGAATGGAATAAGATAGATTAAGATTTATAAGTAAGGAATATATTTTTAAGGTAGCCACAAAGGCAAGCAACAATGATAACAAAACCAACAATAAAATAATAAGCAGGATAATTGTGCCAAGGGCTGTGGCAATGGACATTATATCAGTAATGTGACGCTTAAGAATCAATGGAACTCAATTTCAGTTGAATGTACGACATCACTGTGAAATAAAGTGCATTCTCCTCAAGGCACATGGTGTTTGTATTTAAATCATTTTTCATTCCATCTTTCTTTTATATATCTTACTGTGCATGTCTAAGTTTTCCTGGTGTTTGATTAATAGTTTATGAGAATCTTACATTAATGCTCTCATCATTGTGCTAAGCACTCTTTTTTAACTGAAGATGGCATCTTGCATTGTGTAAATGTTGTAGATGTCAAGATTCATTAACAATTGGAATTCAGTAAAGCGTAACCGTTCACAGCGATCATCGTCACCACTACCAACAACAACAATTACTACTAATACTATTATAATTCTTTCAGTTATATGCACAAGGCCTGAAATTTGGAAGGAGTGGTTAGTTAATTACATATATTCCAGAGGTATTCAAAACTCAGAATGTAAAGAGCCAGAAAAGATTCCACTAAGCATTTTCTCCAGTGCCGTAATGATTCTTTTCATTTTAAATCATAGCTATTACTCAAATTTTATATATATTCCCCTATGCTCACTCATGCAAAACAATGAGTGACTCTCTACTTGATCGCTAGAAATAGATATCAAATTTGACTCAAAGTTGCCCAGCCATCTTTTCAAAATAAGTCTTTGAATAATGTAAACCAAGCTAGATATGGTTCCATGTATCCTGGTCTGAATAAAAGGTAAGATGGTTTTCTGATCTTATGTCTACAAGAACTGAGGAACAAAACCAACAATAATAAAAACAACAGCAACACAATCAACAACAACTTGTTTCTCAGATAACTGTGAAAGGTAACTCACTCAAAGAACTTGGTTACAGCCTTCTTACTGCATGGAGACCAAATTCTAAGCCGACTGCTACCAAACATCTGTGGTGCCATCACATAGGAATTTTCACTGGATGAAATACATTTGCTTCGACCTCCATCATGTTTCATTCCAAGGCTGAAACAAAACAGATTTATATTTCAATTTTTGTCAATTTTCTTTTTTTTTTTTTTAAATCAGTACAATTGTACTGTATATAGAACATCCAAACTTTCACAATTGGATTTCTATTGGGTATTTTACTGAGCTCTGAACTGCAAATTAACATAATGCTTATTGGTTATACAATGAAGTATATTTCTCTGTCTGTAGTAATGATTTTATGACTAACAGAACTTGAACATTGAAGGTAATGTTAAATCTCTTTGCTGTACTCAGTATAGTACCATACACAGTATAATAGCCTGCAAGTCTACAAATACAACACTCAATCAACTTGGCTAGCCATGACACACTTTTTATTGGAAAAAATAATTACTACGTGCATGGAAAACAGTGAGAGTCAAAACAGTGGCATACATATTCATTTTTAATATGTTCTTGCAGATTTGAACATGAGTAAGCTAATCATTGCTGCATTTCATCTTCAGAGAACACCTCTTTACAGATGATGTATATTCACCACACACCCAATTTATTGATGTAAGGGACTTTGAGACACTTGTGTCTCATCCTAGTTGTGTCTCTTCAGTCAAGGTTACTTCTGGACCAACACATGCAAACAAGAATGGTGGCTCTTGTTTCCAGAATTCAGCAAAAACTTATTTGCTGATTCATGTTGATGTCACCCAAAAACCGATAATAAATTACCATGTGAATGGAGAACAACAAGAATCAAAATGATGACATACATACCCATTTTTAATATTTTGTCAGACACACTAATCACAGTTGAATTTTGTCTGTGAAGAATATTGTCTTTCAGACGATCTAACATATTCAATGAATTGATGTAAAGCCCCAAAACAAATATTGCAATGCATGGGTGTAATTAACAGAACATCCAAAATTTTACATAAGAGACTGAAGTATATTGGAACTGAGACAAGCACTGTCGACCTGCAGAAAAAAAATGTCATCCTATATTCTGCAAGATTCTTGAGACACCTCCGTTTTGAGCTAGTTGTGTCTCTTCAGTCAAATAATAATTGTTTCTGATATAAGCATAAATTAACAATTTTGAGGGGTGGGATTTAGTCGATTGGTACTTTATTTTATCGACTTTGAAAGAATGGAAGGTAAAGCTGACCTCAGTGGCATTTAAACTCAGAAGTAAAGTGCCAGAACAAATATTACAAGGCATTTTTTCCAGCGCTCTAATTAATCTGCCAATTAAAAAGCAAAAATTAATAACAAAAAATGAAGAAGAAGAAGAAGAAGAAGAAGGGTTTTAAATCTTGGTACAAGGCCAGCAATTTCGGGGAGGGGATAAAATAATTACTTCAGCCCCAATGTTGCACTGGTACTTAATTTATCGACCACAAGAGGATGAAAGGCAAAGTCAACCTTGGTGGAATGTGAACTCAGAACGTAAAGATGGACAAAATGCCACTAAGCATTTTGCTTGGCATGCAAACGATTCAGCCAGCACGCTGCCTTAATACTACTAGAACTACTACTACTATTACTTCTACTGCTGCTGCTAATAATAATAATAATAATAATGATAATTTCTGATTTTTGGCACAAGGCCAGCAATTTCAAGGAAGGGTTTAAGTCGATTATGTCGACCCCAGTACTCAGCTGCTACTTATTTTATCTACTCCGAAGGGATGAAAGGCAAAGTCGACCCTAGTGGAATTTGAACTCAGAACGTTAAGACCCAGAAGAAATGCCACTAAACATTTTGTCCGATGCTCTGACAGTTCTGCTAGGTCACTGCCTTTCATTTCAAATTTTGACAGAACGCCAGCAGTTTTGATGGGAATATGGTGGATAATAGAGTGAATGTCAAAGTTGACCTCAGCAGAATTTAAACTCAAAATGCAAAGCCCCAGAACAAATAACGCAATGCATTGGGTGTAATTAGCACAGCATCCAAACTTTTACACAAGAAGCTGAAATATATTGGAAATGAGACAAGGAATGTTTACCAGCAGAAAAATGTCATCTCGAAACTGCAAGATTCTTGACATTTAAGGAGACTTGTTGTTAACAAGCTTTAAGATAATATCCCTGCTACTTAAATTAGCATGTAACCACCTTTGAATAATAATAATAATAATAATAATAATAATAATAATAATAATAATCCTATCTGCTATAGGCACAAGGCCTGCAATTTGGAGGGAGGGAGGGAACTAGCCGATCACATCGACCCCAGTACTTAATTTATCGACCCAAAAAGGATGAAAGGCAAAGTTGACCTCAGCGGAATTTGAACTCAGAATGTAACGACAGGTGAAATACCGCTAAACATTTCGTCCAGCGTGCGAACGATTCTGCCAGTTCGCTGCCTTAATAATAATAATAATAATAATAATAATGATAATAATAATAATAATGATAATAATAATGATGATAATAATAATAATGATGATAATAATAATAATGATGATAATAATAATAATGATAATAATAATAATAATAATATTAATAATAATAATAATCCTTTCTACTAAAGGCACGAGGCCTGAAATTTGGTGGGATGTGACTAGTCGATAACATCGGCCCCGATGCTCGACTGGTACTTAACTTAGCGACCCCGAAAGCATGAAAGGCAAAGTCGACCTCGGTGGAATTTGAACTCAAAACTACACAACCTACTTTCTGAACCATTGATGCTGAAAGGAACCCTTTATTTGTCTAAAGGAAAAGAATCTAACAAATTATAATTAATCACAAGATATTTATTTTCTTACTTAATATAAAGAAAACCCCACTTAGATCGAAAAGCATCACTACTTACTTGTGTCCCAGCTCATGCGCAATGGTATATGCAAGAGCTAATCCAGAATCTTCATTGATGTTACATGACATCTGAGGTTGACACATGCCTGAAAGATGTGCAAGTCCTAAGGTATTACAGGGACGGTCTATTCGGCTGCAGATATCATGTCTGAAAAGAGTAATTTGAAGAAAGCAATGACTAAAAATAATGCGAATTATAGTTAAAAATAAAAATATAATTCAACAGATTTTGTAAGAAACCGTTTTGCTGCTTTGCTACAGCTCCTACTGCAACGGCTAATGACAGCAGGTTAGAAATGTTCAGTGAGCCGTTCAGTAAATGATTATGTACGCAAACTTTTCTATTAGACTTCCATGTAATAAGCAGATTAAATTTGCATATGTCTTCTAATACTCTCTCTCTCTTTCTCTCTCTCTCTCTCTCTCTCTCTCTCTCTCTTACTCTTTTCAGTTATTTGACTGCGGCCATGCTGGAGCACCGCCTTTAGTCGAGAAAATCGAGCCCAGGACTTATTCTTTGGATGCCTAGTACTTATTCTATCGGTCTCTTTTGCCGAACCGTTAAGTTATGGGGACGTAAACACACCACCATTGATTGTCAAGCGATGTTGGGGGACAAACACAGACACACAAACGTATACACACACATACATACACACATATATATATATATATATATATATATATATATA
>NC_068982.1:32577968-32581708 GCF_001194135.2 Octopus bimaculoides
GTGTGTGTGTGTGTGTGTGTGTGTGTGTGTGTGTGTGTGTGTGTGTGTGTGTGTGTGTGTGTGTGTGTGTGGTGGAGTATCTCATCAAACATACTCACGCACACACGCATACATAGGAAGGGCTTGTACACAGTTTATATCTAGCGAACTCCTCTTACACAGCATTGATGAACCTAAAGCCACCGAAGAAGACACTTCCCCAAAGTGGGCGCAGTGAGATCTAACGCAGAACCACGTGCTTGTGAAACGAACTTCTTGACTACACTGCCGTTCCTATATATAAACATACAATTTTATTCTTCCAGGTAACAATGGTGCAGCTGCTCAGTAGTCATATTTTTCTTCGTCTCTTCTTCTTTCTCCGCCTTTCACTCCACTCTGCGTAGCTATAAGCTCAAAAGTGTTGACGCGCACAACAGATGCCAACAGATACATGGTGGTACATACATACATACATACATACATACATACATACATACATACATGTATGTATGTATGTATGTATGTATAAAACGCACAAAACGCTCGTACACACTCAAATACGCATGTGGACACATACACATACATTATAAGTATACATATACATACAAGCGCGTATTCATCCATACATACGTACATACATACATACATGATACATGAAAACGCATCTACACACACACACACACACACACACACACACACACACACACACACACACACGCACACGCACACAAGCGTAAACATGTACAAATAAAGAATGAAGATTAACCTAGTCAAAAGAACTGCCACATCATGGTGATTTGGATGACTGTCTTCCTTGAAGTTCATCTTTCGCTGCCAGTGACAAAAACTGCGAAGACTTCGGTCAGCATGATGAGTAATTTTCAGGCCTTCCTGCATATGAAAATGGAAACAAATCATCAAACATCAATGGATCAGATTTTAAAAAGTTCATTTCGCTGGATCCACTAGCCAAGAGTGAGGGGGCCAAGAAGAGAGGTGGCGGCTCACCCCCGGGTGACGCTTTTATAAGAGAGGTACTTTCGGGTTTGCTGCATAAGTTTAAGGATCAGATATTAAAATTTCATTTCACTGGATCCAGTATCGTGGCTAGGAGATGAAGGGACCAAGAGGTGAGGTGGCGGCCCACCCTGACCGGCGATTCTTTAAAACGTACTTCTGTGTCTGTCTCAGAAGCTTGCATAGGCTGTATAAGCCACAGTGATAGGGACGACAAATACAGGGGCTGCACAGGGAGGACCGCACTCTAGCTACACCACTGGCTGAATCCCAGGGTTATCGTGAGCCAACATCTCTGGAATAAGATTATAAACGAGATACAAATTATGTTTGAATCAGTCACACTATAACATTACAAGCAGTCTCACAGTAGAAAGTCTTAAAAGCAGAGTTACTGCCTTGCTTAATCTAAAGATATGATCTACTTTTGTATTTTCATTTATTTATTTATCTCTCTATTTATT
The DNA here is from genome assembly GCF_001194135.2 of Octopus bimaculoides. Lineage (NCBI taxonomy): Eukaryota > Metazoa > Mollusca > Cephalopoda > Octopoda > Octopodidae > Octopus > Octopus bimaculoides. Next base: position 32,579,432 of record NC_068982.1, read on the forward strand.
TATTTATCTATCTATCCCTTTATAATTCTTAAACAAGAATGTTGTTGACAATGACTTAGAGGTTTCGGCCAGGTAAGCCATAGTCGAACAGCTTATCTGGCCGATTGTCAACAAAGTTCTTGTTAAAGAACAACGAAGTTCTTGTACTCTACAAATTTATAGAATAACCCATCAGATTAATGTAAAATTGTTTTTATTATAACTGAAAATAAAAACAAACATTAATATTTATTTATTTATTTATTTATTGTGAAGCAGATTATATGTTTTCAGTCATAAATTTTAGTAGTGTGTACCATTGATAAAAATAGGATGGCCATAATTGCAGCATTGATTAAATGCTAATATCTTACTACACTAAGAAAACAGGATTATGATCACAACATATCAAATTGGTTGCACGGTCGACACACTCCGCTACATTCGAGATAATGTATATCCGTATAGGATCCAAACAGCCTCACACCATCGGATTAATATAATCGTTCATTATTCTCAAACGAAACAATAGAGATGCATGCCAGAAGAACTAACGAGTAACTGATTTACAATAGATATTGGTTTACACGCCCAAAAAAGAACAACTAACTAAACAAGAGTAAGAAGAAGAATATTGTCTGGTCTCACCCGTTATTCAATACAAATATGAATACCTATAAGACAAAACAGTTCATTTGCATAATAAACAAGCGCTCCAGCAGAAACATGCAAACTACAATGGCTGGATAATGAAAATGATGTTAAGGTATGTTATAGCACATACCTTTAAAACAAAGTTATATAATATTAAATAACGCTAGAATATCAGTAATGAACAAAATGACAAGAAAAACGGTAGTTCAAATTAACCAGCTTCTGCTTAAGAAAAATGTCATCTTCTGTGTCAATGACACAGAAAGAAAACAAATAAATACTACTTCATAAATTGAATAACAGAAGACTCGTCCCAGATCATATTTACCTACACAACAGCATCGTCATGCAGTGGTCCAAAATGAATAGCAAATCGTTTGCCAAGTATGCGTTTTAAGGAGGACAAACATAGACAGGAACACTACAATTTAATTAGTAGTCTTATACTTATCAACACTTTTCAGGGACGGAGTGAAGATCAAGGATAGTGTCCACCTGCCGTCATAGGCAGACATTTTTATTGTTAAAACAAATTCTGAGTCACTGTTTGATGCAGATTGATATGACACAACCTGTTACTAGTTACCTAGCCTCAATTTCCATTCTTTCTTTTGGATTACATCCACAGAGATATGACAGCGTCGACTCGGAGAAACGTATGAAACCATAGCGTAGATTTAAGTTCATGAGTCCGATATATACATAACCGGCACTCCATCGGTTACGACAACAAGGGTTTCAGTTGATCCAATGAACAGAGCAGTCAGCTCGTGAAATTAACTTGCAAGTGGCTGAGCACTCCACAGGCATGCGTACCCTTAGCGTAGATCTCAGGCAGATTCAGCGTGACACAGAATGTGACAAGGTTGGCCCCTTTGAATTGCCAGCTGAGTGGACTAGAGCAACATGAAATAAATGTCTTGCTCGAGGACAAACGCGCCGCCGGGAATCGTACTGACGACCTTACGATCATGAGCCAAATTCCCTAACCATTAGGCCACGCGCCTTCGTTATATATATACATACATATATATATATATATATATATATATTATTTTGTTTAAAAGAGTTCCAACAATGTCTGTTTTTTATGTTTTATTTATATTCCTGCAGAACTAATGTGGGGTATAGAATATGGAATATACAATATAATATACAATATACAATATAAAATAAAATAAAATAAAAATGGATGGCACCATGAAAGAAAGTATTGAATGTAGATGATATATATATATATATATATATATATATATGCATACAAATACACTCGTATACCTATATCATCCTTACAAACTTAAGCACACACACACACATTATATGTGAGCGTAATTGTGCGTGTAACTGCGCATGTCTTTCAACTTTACAACACCCATATTAATATTAGTACATGATCTAAGCAACATAAATATTATCACCAAAAATATTGGATCTTTTTTAAAACGGGGGCCACATTTTTCATTAAAGTTTTACGTAGTGTTTTTGGTACCGAAAGACTTTCAAACTTCGTATACTTATCTATTTTGTGTTATAGTACAGAAAAATGTATTCGAATTTATTTCATGTCAAAAATTGTCTTATTTCGATAATTTCAACCAATCACTGACAAGTATTCAGTTGTTTACATTTACTCCTTTGTATGAT
>NC_068982.1:32581718-32587500 GCF_001194135.2 Octopus bimaculoides
AAAATGTATTCGAATTTATTTCATGTCAAAAATTGTCTTATTTCGATAATTTCAACCAATCACTGACAAGTATTCAGTTGTTTACATTTACTCCTTTGTATGATTAAGCGATGTAAAGCGTATTTAATCTCCATACCTTCGTTTTATTTGCTTTTTTCATTTTAAATTTGCTTTAACCCTAACCCTAGGGTTAGAGTTAGGGTTAGGGTTAATTGCTTCAGAATTGTTTGTTTATGTAGTCGGCTGAATGGACGTCAATGATTGGTTGAAATTACAGAAATACGACAACTTTAACATGGAATAATTTATGGATTTCTTTTTTTTTTAAGAAGACTAAGAGAAAAAGATGTTTTATATGACACATTCTACCAGTGTTCCAAGTTTCAAAGTGTTTCGTTAATGAAAAATGTGGCCCCCGTTTTAAAAAAGATCCAAAATATTTTCTTATGTATCATAGCAAACTAGATTACGACATCTTAAGAAATGGAATATCGCAGAACTCACCTGTTCATCTTCCAGTAACAACAACCGAACAATCTTAATGTTGATCGCGTTCCCTATACTGGCGTCATGGAATAATGAGGATACCTAGAAATACACGCAAAAGATCTCATTAATTAAAGGGTCGTTCACATTTGCATGGTGAATTATTTCAAGGAAATATATAAAAACCCTCCCCGGAATAAATAGGTTTGTTGTTATTGATGGTGATGTTTATGTTGTTCCTGTTGTGACTGTCATTGCTTCGATTGTTCTAGTTTTCTTATAAACATAAAGTTCAATGAAAAATTTACAATGAATCGGTTCCAAATATAAGGCATCTACCTACGGCCAGTCAAGGAACTTCATTTAAATTTTGGACTGCTTTCACTATCAAACACGAGCGCCCTCTCCCCAACATCCCCCCCCCACCGCCATGATTTACAGGTGCTTATCTCTTCAAACAGCGGTGGTAGAATTAGTAGGGTTGCTTCTAAGTTCTATATCCACTGAATTTGCATTTCATCTTTTCAGGATCGATAAAATATAGTATTAATTAAACACAAAGTCGATGTAACTAATAATTTCCTCCACTCAAAATATATGATCGTGTCGTGGTGACATCAAACAATATTATCATTATAATTGTTGTTGCTGTTTTGGACACGGTGTTAACTAAGAATTTGGCGCTTGTTGTTAATATTCTGGTAAGTGATACACAAACCGGCACATCCCAAATCGATCTTTCCAAAACAAACTCTGCCTCACACTATGAATCATAGAAAGTGGGGGTTTTAAGAACCTGGCATTGATGGGGTCCCGATTGATTTAGATCAATCGAAAGCTTTCGATAGGAATGACTATCGAGACTTGGCGGTTGTCCTCACAGCGGCTAGTTTTCAGTCACGTCTTCAGAGATTTAATCGCTGCAATGCACAGTAACATCTTATCGATGGCCAGAGTAAATGGCGGCGCTTCATGACTGACTAGAATGGAGCGCTTGTTCTTACAAATTCTGTAGAGTGGACGGTTTCCGCTGGTTAGACAGCTCCATTTGCTGTCAGCATCTGCTACGTGCCATGGCTAATGATGTCTACACATGTGCTCAGGTTGCGACATCTCCAACAATTCTCTGATGATGAGCAGGCGTAGTCATACGGAGATACCACTTTCAAAGGTTTCAGTCGATTAAATCACTCACCAATATGTGTTTTATCGATCTCAGAAAGATGGAAAGAAAAAAATGGGGTTAGGTGGAACTTGAACTCAACACGTGAAATGAATGTAATCAGATAGCAGAAAGTATCTTGTTTGTCATTTTATTAATTCTTTCATCCACCTGCCGTGCATGGTTAGTCATGAGGCTAGAGAGGGATTTGTGGAAGTGATGTGGAATCCAGTCAAGAACTTCGCCCTTCGCATATTTGAATTAGTCATTTACTTTAAATATTTTAGTTTCTCAGCAAAAGTGATTCTTTTAGTAGATGTGGATGTGCAAAGAGATAGGTGGAGAGAGAGAGAGAAAGAGTTAGGGGAGAGAGGGTTAGAGGGAGAGAGAGAGTGAGGACATGTATGTACATACAACCTGTTAATGATAAGAAAAATGTTGATTTTAAGAGTTTGTGGTTTGTTGAAGTTTGAGACAGAGAGGTTAGGGCATAAATAAAACATATGTAATCTAGTCTATAGGCAAGTTTCACAAATAAGTTGTTTTCGATATAATGTTTATGTTGTATAAACAGTTCTTCGAAGTCATCAACAAAGAACACAGAAAGTTGGTTTGTCCTCTCGCTTGAAGTCATGTGCTGCAAATACTTTTAGAGCTGACTAAAATACTTGTCATTTTTATGATTATCAGAACTATGAGCAATATAAATAAATAAATAAATTAAAATGAAATAAAATAAAAAAGATTCATCAGACATTTGTCTTGCAAGTGAACACAACGAAGTCTTTCATGATTGAAAATTTAACAAGATGTGTGTGAGTGTGTGCGTATGCGCGCGTGCGTGCGTGCGTGCGTGCGTGCGCGCCACATACGCATATACACTCACCTGTGTGCATACATAGAAACATGTGAGTACACGCAATTGTTGAAAGCTTGTATGGTCGCAATCACGAATGATACTTTATAGTTTGAAATTTAATGTGCAGAAGCAGTTAAGGAGCTTTCACCTTCTTCGTTATTTATTTAACAATATTAAGTGCCCTTGGAAGATTTTGTCTTCTAATTGCAAGGGTAATCTAATCGAAGATTTTCAGCTTTTTTTTTGTGGGTGTGTTCATATATGTGAGCGTTTGTCTACGTCCGTATCTGTATATATCTACGTGCGTGTGTGTGTGTGTGTGTGTGTGTGTGTGTGTCACATATAGAAGAAAACGTACAATTTTCTTAGTATGTTAGTATGTAGGTTCGTCTTCCCGTTTGTCTTTCATTGATGAATGTTCTGTTGACATTGCATTTGACTATTTGCAAGCGAAAATTGACAGAGGAAGACAAACAAGCGAGCAGAAAGTTACATGGGAAAGGATTAGAAGTAATACTTTGAATAAACATTATCTTAATGATGCCGGAATAAGCAAGCAATACAGTAAATAAAACGACGTGCAGGGAGAGAAAAAAAACCCCCACCGAAGAGAATATTAAAATAAAAGCTGTTAAATAATGGATGACTTGTAAGAGATTTGACGCAAAATCAGCTTACATATTTGCATGTTAATTAACATTTAATGTAGATATGATTTTGGACTATTCAGCAAAGATCGTTTCTTGTGTGTATTGGATGTACGTCTTTTGGCGTAGATATGAACACTGAGACGTTATCCACTGATCTGGTATCAAAAACAGTTAGTAGTTAGTGCTGAGCAGATCACTGAGGTGTCAAAATGACGTCATTGATATGGCTCAACTTGTGCATTTCTAGACATTTGTAATAATTTGATCTATTTTTGAGTAGTTTACCATTCCATGTGGTGATGTGTACTTTGTGTATAGGGTATCCCATCATGGCCGCTACTAATTAGCTAGAACCACGAGCAACACAAATATATATTTCATCTCTTACTTTCTTGTTTGTTTCAGTCATTGGACTGAAGCCATGCTGGGATGCCACCTTAATGGATTTAGTCGATCAAATTGAGCCCAGTACTTATTTTAAAGTCTGATCCTTAATCTGTCACTTTCTTTTGTCGGACCGTAAAGTTCCAGTGACGTAAACAAATCGACGCTGGCTTTCAAGCGCTACGGGGAAAACACAAACATGTAAACACTACTGAAGAGCTTCCATTCAATTTCTGTCTACCATATTCCTTCACAAGGTTCAGCGCTATAGTAAAAGATACTTGCCTAAGGTGTCGTTCAGAGGAACAGAACGTGAAACTACGTGGTTGTAAAGCGAATTTCTTAACTATATAGCATGTTGCACCTATATGCTTAAAATTAATCAATTTCTCCAATTATATTGGAGTGAGCCCCTTTATAGATCTAGTGTTCGATAGCTGGTATAGTCATCTACAATAAACAGAAACCGGTTGAGTGTCACCTCAGACTACACTGCAGAATAACTTATCGTGTAGGTTGTAACCGTGGATTGCATCAACAGCGATTTACCCTTGTGTCATAACTTTGTTTGCGCAGTGCTGGTCAGTGTTAACAACAACAAAACAACAAACAAACCAACCAACAAGGACGCTACAACGTGGTCGCTTAAACTGTTAGAAATAGCAACCAAAACCCCTTATTGCATGCACCCTGCCATCTTGAAAGAGAAGGAGGACATTTCAGTTAATGTACTCCTATATATGCAATACTCGAGTCGAGCTGAGTGCTTTTGAACATAAGTCTGCTTACTTCGGGCTGACTGAGGCTAAACAAGGAGAACAGCAACAACAAACAACTAGTTAAACAAATGCTTGTTTTTCTGGTATTACTGATTAAACTAAAACAGAGAGTAAGCCACATTCTCAAGAATTACTTGACACAAACTACTTATATTACATTAGATTAATTAATGCTGAGACTTAGTGACATCTGATATGTATCAATTGAAACATTAACGTCATGTCACAGGAATAAGTGTTTCTAAATGACTTCGAACAACCTAGATGAGATGAAGCATTCTGCTATGTGCTTGCTGTAAACTATTTACCTAGTTATTTCTGCAGCATAGTCTATTCCAGCAAGGTCAGCAACATCGCTTCTACCATATACATTTGTACTCATCATTACTCTCAAAATCATGTTAGAATAAACAAAGATTTACGCTGTTACAAAGTTTGCTTGAAATAGCTGCTAAATCATTCTCAAATCACACTTTACTGTCTTTGAGAAGAGAAGGTGGCATGCATCTTTGTTTATAGAAGCGGCAAAATGGCGGAGTTGTTAGTGCGCTGTATATAATGCATTGTAGTATACGTTTCTACTTCCGGCTCCTTCATTTTGAATTCTGCCAATGTCAATCTTGTTTTTCATCTTTCAGGATTTATAAATCAATTATCAATCCAACGCAATAACTTGGTGGAATTCTTAGAGCTTTGCAGTAGTATCGTTCCGTTTTTTTTTTGTTTTTTTTTTTTACTTCCGCTTAGGAAGTGAAACCCTACAGACAACATGACTAATTGCACAACCAAAGAACCGCAATTAATTATGAAGCCCGTAATGGACGAGAGAAGCTTGAAGCCATTAGCTACATCAGTTAATCACTGGGATCTGATACATTCTTTTACTTGTTTTTAGTCATTAGAGAGCTGTCATACTGGGGCACCGCTTTGGAGAACTTTTTAGTCAAATGAATCGACTCCAGTATTTATTTTTTAAGCCTGGTACTTATTCTATAAGGCTTATGGCTCAGTGGTTAGAGCGTCGAGCTCAAAATTATGGGGTAGTGAATTCGATTCCCACACTGGGCTGTGTGCTGTGTTCTTAAACAAAACACTTTATTTCGTGTTGGTCCAGTTCACTCAGCTGTAGAAATGGATTGCGACGTCACTGGTGTCAAGCTGTATCGACCTTTGTCTTTCCCCTGGATAACATCAGTAGCATGGAGAGAGGAGGCTGGTCTGCATGGGTGGCTGCTGATCTGCCATAAACAACCTTGCACGGTCTTGTGCCTCTGAAAACTTTCTAGGTGCGATCTCATGGTCATTTACGACCGAAGTGGGGTCTTTAATCTTTTTACTTATTCTACTGGTCTCTTTTACCGAACAGCTAACTTGCGGGTACGTAAACACACCAGCACCGGTTGTCAAGCGGTGGTGGCACACACACACACACACACACACACACACACACACACACACGCAT
>NC_068982.1:32587525-32589648 GCF_001194135.2 Octopus bimaculoides
TATATATATATATATATATATATATATATATATATATATATATATATATGCGACAGGCTTCTATCATTCTATCAGTATCCGTCTACCAAATCCACTCACAAGGCTTTGGTTGGCCCGACAGCATAGTAGAAGACACTGTCCCAAAGTACCATGCAGTGGAACTGAACCCGGAACCATGTGGTTGAGCAGCAAGCTTCTTATCACACAGCCAATTTTTTTTTCTTTGGAAGACTAGACAGTTACAGCTGGAATCCTTTTAATCGTAGAGCTACTCAATCAGATATAAATAACATCAGCACATTATCAATGAAGAGACAAAAGAAACAGTAAGTTGATACATGTTGATATGTTAAGTATTTCAGTTTATTTAGAAACCTACAATGAACAGGTCATGTGACAGACGTTAAACTATAAATTTTACAGGGTACAACCTTAAAGTTGACACCGCTTCACTAAACGCAGAAAATTTGTGTCTCGCTATTGGCTAAAAATAGATTCTTAAACCTCTGTAACTTTTTCCTCCAATTTTTTTCTTTACAACATCATACCTTCATAGTAATGAGACCGGAAGACTACATTATTATAGCCGATTTCCAGATTTTTTACTTCCTTTTAAAAAATGCATATTTTGCGAATGAAAAGAAACTAGATCCTATTTGTTAATGCAGTTTAGTCTCACTCTCTCTCTCTCTCTCATACACACACACACACACAAGCATACAATTTGCTTCAGTTAGTCTCTTGTTACTCTGGGCTTCACCTGTGGGTGTATAGGGTCTTGAGGCAAGTTACGACACTTGCCTGAACACCCTGTGCAGATTAAGAAGTGACTGACTCAACCAAAATAAAGTATAATTATTAATCTGAACTACGGTATTGAGGAGTCTTTATTCCGACAGTCAACATTAAACGGTTTTATATGTATATAAGTGTATGTGTGTAAAGGACTACATTGTCCAGTGCATCTCTGGTATTCTTTTTTTCAAAGACACCAGGATGCGGTATAAGGCAGATTTGGCTGCTATTTCTAGTACGTAACTATGTAACGGTTTCCTTCTTGGCTTGGTAACGATGGGGATTGAGGACGCAATTTCAATGATGATGATGATAACGATGGTGGTGGTGGTAATCTCGGTGGTGGCGGCCTCGATAGTGTTAGTGAGGGTGCTTGTGTATACATTATCCAATCTATCCTTACTTTTTTTCTTTAAGACAGCAGGTGTAAAGCAAATTTGGCTGCTATTTCTAGTATGTGACCATGTAGAAGCTTCCTTGTTGACTTGGTAACAACAGTGGGGCCCTGAGGACACGGTTCCAATGATGATGACGGTGGTGGCAGCTGTAGCGGCTTCGGCGGCGGCTTTGGTAGTGGTGATGACGGTGTTTGAGATAATGATGATGGTGATGGTGTAGTGACGGTGCTTGTGTAATGGTAACAGTTGTGATATATTGATAAACTTACAGATGCTGGTTGAAGCCGATAATGACACAGAGTATCGTTCCAAACCATCTGCTCCATGGTATTGGACATATTCCAGTACGAGGGAATGTCATTATATTATCTCTGTTGATGGTAAAGAATTCACAACAAACATCCTTGGCCTTAATCCTGCCCACTTCTTTTCCAGCTCAGCCCCAACCCAGCACGACTCCCTTCACAGACATTCACACACTACATCACTATATCAGTTTACATCTATGACCTTGTACGTTATCCTGTCCTCTCCATTCAAACTCGCATATATCTCATGGGAAAGAAAGAAAAGAAACAAAAAAGAAAAACAGGAGTCATCGTCTGACTAAGTAGTGTTGGATGTTGGCGATGGGGATGTGATAGTAATTAAAGAAAAGTTGGACTAAAAATTTCTCATCTTTTGAATCTGTCTGTCCTTCCTCAGCATGAAACCTCTGTCAACACCTTCACTACCACCACTGCCACTACCACAAATATTCAGCACCCACCACCATCACCACCACCACAACTCTGCCACTCCCCGAATCGCCTTCAGCTGTGCCTGTAAGTTTCTGATAATAAGAAACTCTTGTACGCATGTACACAAGCGCGTGTACACATTCACACACACACACACACACACATATATATATATATATATATATATATA
>NC_068982.1:32590103-32591035 GCF_001194135.2 Octopus bimaculoides
ATATATATATATATATATATATATATATAGATATACACATGTATATCTATACATATGCATGTGTGTGTATATATGTGTGCGCGTGTGTGTATTGCTATACATGCATATATATTTCTAAATCTCTCTAAAGGATAGTACGACAGCGGTACTGGATATTAATAGTTATCGCCAAGCTAACATGGCAGTCCAGGAAAATAGAACGAATGCTGCCGTTGATTAGCTCCAAGAGGCCATCGCCTCTAGCTAACTATGTGACACACGAACCTGTGTCCATGGAAAAATTAGTCAATAGACTATATATTATTCATATATAGTCAGGTAGTCCTATGATGGATACCTCCTCTGTGTTTAAATGTACACTGTATTTATATAATATATAGTCTATTGACTAATTTCTCTACACGCTGGGCCACTGGTAGTAAAAATTCTAAAATTTTTCTTACCCTGATATTATTAATTATTGGTAAATTTTTTTGGCAAATTTCGAAGTAACGCCGGCATTATTTTATTTGCTGCCGACAAAAAACTGCATTTGCGCGGTGGATTTGAAAAATTATAATATATAAGCAGGGTCACATGCTGGATTGCCTCGTATTTATATGTTTAATCTAGGCGTACTGGTTGATGAAGACTTCGCCTAGCAAATTATTTTATTTGCTAATATAAAGTCAGAAACCATGGTCCAGGAGATAGATGGTAAATGTTTTTATTTTTCCTTCCCTTCGAAATTTATCCCAAATAGTGGTTTGGGATTTTGGCTGTTCCTTCTATCGTGCCAGGTATCTTGTGATGGATGCTTCCTATGTGTTTAAATGTACACTGTATTTATATGAATAATATATAGTCCATTGACTAATTTTTCTATACGCTAGGCCACTGGTAGTAAAAACCTCTAAAATTTTTCTTACTCTGATATTATTAATTAATTATAT
>NC_068982.1:32591096-32594631 GCF_001194135.2 Octopus bimaculoides
ATATATATAATTCACGATTAGGTGAAAAACGTTTTATTTAATATGTGACATTAATAAAAATCTGTAACTGTACAAACATCCAGATTTCTGAGTACCTCCAAACCTTCCAATATATATATATATATATATATATATATATATGGGGTGGGGAGTAAGAAGAAAAAAAAGCGAAAATGCACATTGAATATTAAAAAAATAAAGGCTTTTTAAATGAAAAGTAGCGATAAATAAATACAATTAGAACTGAGGTAGAATTAAGAGGAATTAAATTCATTATTTTGAATTGTTAAAGAGATTCAAAGTAAAACCGGTCTCGTCATTACTGTTCACTGGCTTTGAATGTGCACCGATTATCAAACGGTGTCGGGTCTACTGGTCCCTGAGTAAAAAAATTGTGTAAGGGAGGTAAGTGTTTGTGGACGTGGTGCAATTAGGGTCGATATAATGCTGTAATATGAATGATATAAGGGATGTATGGGTGTTAGTGGCATTATTGGTAAGGTTAGTAGTGTTCTGTATTATGTTGTGTTCATGTTGTGTTCATGTTGAGTTGTGGATGATATTTATTGATGGAAGTTGCTTCTTTATTCATTCTTTGCTGTACTGATTAACCCCCAATAAAACAACAAAAAATAAGCAAAATGATGAAACATCTTATTGAATCTGATAATATTTTTATAACCTATCATACAAAACTGAGAAGATTAATAAGCACGAAAACTGAAAAAATTAAACATCTGACTGAATCTGATAACATTTTTATAACAAATCATTCCATGTCTATTGAGGAGGCGAAACGTCAACAATGGGTTGAAGTATTGAATCAAACTCTTAATCTCATCTCTTGTCACATAAACTCAATTTTTTAGTGGGGAGGTAACCCAATTTTTTTTAATGGCAATTTTTTCATGGTGGTGAGATAATAAAAAAAATACCATATTATATACATATATAGATAGAAGGTTGAAAAGGAACACGTGAGTTGATATACATTGGGAAAAAAATCACGACATATCCACCACGTCCTTAGAATAACACGAAATTTTTTTAAATGATACATTCAAGAGATTCCCAAGAATTCATTAAAAAACACTGCCATAATCCATAACGTGCCACTTTTAGGACACTTGACCATTTAACATCATACCACGCGCATTCCCTTATTATTCTCCCTTCTCTTTTTCTTCCTCTCCGACACCTTTACTTTACTACTATTGCTGCTTAGATTAATTGGAGAAATTGATTAATTTTAAGCATATAGGTGCAACATGCTATATAGTTAAGAAATTCGCTTTACAACCACGTAGTTTCACGTTCTGTTCCTCTGAACGACACCTTAGGCAAGTATCTTTTACTATAGCGCTGAACCTTGTGAAGGAATCGGTGTGCGCAATAGAAATGGAATTAAATCAAAATAGCCATCTGTGTACCACACTAAATGTATATACATCATTGAAAAGCATGATGCTGAGGTTCTTGTCTCTGGATCAGTAAATATTTGCCAGTCAGTTAGATTTACTTCTTACGGATGGGAGTTTGAATGATTGTGCCTGTGTATGTTGTAGCAATAAGGGCGTCCCAGAAGTGGGCTTAATATATGCTTGAGCTTTGATTAACTTTTGATAGGAAATGAAGAATTGTCTTGGCTTAAATGAGGAGATTTGTTTTTAGGGTACAAATATAGCTATATATGTCGGAACGATAGAAAAATCCATAAAAATTTTTTTTAGTTTTATCATTATTTTACAATTTTCAAGATTTAAACTTAAGATAAAAGATGATTTACTTGATTATCAACAGAGATTATGTCATTGCGATGCTGAAAGAGATGAAATCTTCTTGTCTCGATTGTAGGTTATTTCGAGGTCTTGTTCATAAAGATGAACAGAAGTTTAGTTTGTAGTGTTAAAGCTGTTTGTGAATCACACACACACACATTGCAGTATTTGGAGTAGGGGCCTCTGGGACAAGATACAGTAAAGGAGATGTGGTATGGAGAAAAGCGTGATGTGTTGGGTGGCCCACTGTAGAACGTGTGTGTGTATGAGAGAGAGAGAGAGAGACAGAGAGAAAGAGACAGACAGACAGACAGACAGACAGACAGGTGTTGAAAGAATCAGATCTTCGGTGATGGTCACAGAGTGAAAGCTATTGAGTTTTTCTAATTTCTGTTATAATAGGATATTTACTTCCACTTATATTGTTCAACATTGAGCGATGGATAGCTGAAATAAAGAGCAGCGGTGTTTCGTTAGAGATTTTATATTCCACCCTCAAATCCTACCAAAATCGACTGATCCTTTCACCTTTCCAAGGATCAATAAAGTAAGTACTAGTTAAGTACTGGTCAATTTAGCCTCTTATTGCATAAAGTTTAATCTCCATTCGACTATTACAATTAAATATCAAGTAGGTGCAGGCATGATGGTGTATTTAAGAAGTTCGTTTTGTAGTCACGTGGTTTCGGGTTCAATCCCACTGTGTGGCACCTTGGGTAGGAGTTATCTACTATAGCCCCGAGCAGATCAAAGCTTTGTATGTGGATTTGATATAGAGAAACTACGTAGAAACCTATTGTGTGTATTTTTATACATATACATGTGTGTGTGTTTGTCCTCTGCCACCGCTTGACAACAGGTGTTAGTTTGTTTATGTCCTCGTAACCGAGCGGTTTTGCAAAAAAGACAGATGGAATAAGTACCAGACTTTAAAATAAGTGCTGATGTTAGTTCATTCAACTTAACCCTTCATGGCGGTGCCCCAGCATGGCCGCAGTATAATGACGGAAACAAATACAAGATAAAGAGTATAGATGAAGAAGTCATAAAAGTGTGATGATAAAATAGTTCGTATTTATGAAAAATTAATGTGTGAACAGTATTTAATTATAATACAGGTACACCATCGACTTGCTGGAACCTTTAGTTGCAAAGCCTGTCCAGATTACTGGTTTTCCCGAACCAGATGTTGTGACCTTGGTCAACAGACTTGAACGAAATACAAGCACCTGTATATTAAGTGCAAATTTGTGAGGATTTAGTTCTTTTTGGGGGGTGGGGTATTTTTGGTGTTTTGTAGTTTTTTTTGTTTTTTTTTTGGCGGGGGTGTTACTTCCATTCGGTTTCCATGCTTATTGTCATCAATGGTCATAAATGTTAAATGTTGGGTAATAACCGAAAGATTACGATCGTCGAAAAGGTGGACAGTAATTATATGCTAATATATGAACTGAACTGACTAGAATGTGCCAATAGTATCTTTCTTTTACCTTTTATGCTTTACTTGTTTCAGTCATTTGACTGCGGCCATGCTGGTGCACCGCCTTGAATTTTTGTCGAACATATCGACACCAGAACATTTTTTAAGCTTACAACTTATTCTATCGATCTCTTTGGCCGAGCCGCTATTTTACGGGGACGTAAACACACCAAAACCGATTGTCAAGCGGTGGTGAGTCACAAACACACACAAACACACACGCATATATATATCTATATGTATGTATATATATATATATATATATATATATATATAT
>NC_068982.1:32594980-32602970 GCF_001194135.2 Octopus bimaculoides
GGTGCCACGCAGTGGGACTGAACCCAGAACCATGTGGTTGGCAAGCAAGCTTTTTACCACACAGCCACTCCTGCGCCTATCTATCTGTCTATATATATATATATATATATATATATATATACATACATATATATGCTCACACACGACGGGCTTCTTTCAGTTTCCGTCTACAAAATCCACTCACAAGGTTTTGGTCAGCCCGAGGCTATAGTAGGTGCCATGCAATGGCACTGAACCGGGAACCACGTGGTTGGGAAGCAAGCTACTTACCACACGCCTACGCCTATCTGAACAGTGTGTGAACAGTATTAGAAATTGAAATAAATATATTTCGGGTTATATAATTTTTGTGGCTGCTTTGTTTTGAAGGACACTATGATGTATTAATAGGTTAATAGATTTTATTCCTGCCCTGAAACATGTGAAACTTTAGAAATCATTATTTAAATAACATGACAATAAAATGTACAAAAACATCAGTAACGTGAAGAATGTTTTGTTTGCGTCTGAGTAATTTTCAAGATTTGTGAACTTGGGTATATTTCTGACTACATCACATCTTTGCGTTTTTATGTTTGTCATTTCTTGTTTTAAATATTCGTTGGAGAAATATCTGGTCAATGAATAATAATGTTCAATATAGGCCATGGTCCATTTCATAGATACACGTACAGAGAGTGAAGAGGAAGTAAAAGAGTGGAGCGAGGGGTGGAGAAAGAGAAAGGGAGAAATAGAGGGAGAGAGAGAGAGAGAGAGAGAGAAAGAAATGTAAGGAAAAGGGAATGTATGTTTTAATAATCAAATACTGAAAAGGAATGGACATAGGGTTTTCAACAACGTTGACAGTATCATTATTTGCTAAACATCTGTTAGTTCTCTTCCTCTCCCCTCCCACTACCACCACCATCGACATCACCATCACTAAAAAAAAATTGGCAGATGTGTACCCTGCCTGGTGCCACCCCTGACTGTCTGCTATCTTCTGATGTAATTGTATAAACAGTGAGTTATGAACTGGGGGTCAAACTAACAGTCACAGAAGAAATTGTAGTGACTGCTTTGGCAGCACATAACCACATGCGCATACACACATGTATGTATACAGTTACATACACATAAACTCGCACGAACACACACACACACATGCACGCATACATAAACACGTCTAAACAGGCGTGAACACATATGAAACATAAGCGTGTAAGATGTAGGCATACACAGAAATATATATGTTTATATCAATTTTTACATATGTCATATATACACGCTCGCGCGCACACCGTTTATGCTCTATGTATATGAACATGAAAAACCCTTGTGCGCCGAGTATCATAAAAATAGGCTCCAGGCTGAGGCAGAACGGTCATATAATGTTTACAGTGAGTGTCCAGTGAGTGGTCAATGCATGACAGAAGCAATGGTCTACGAAGCAGAGCTGGTGTCGCCCAACAATAACGGAGTGTCATACATACAGAAATAAAGGAATCCTTTAAGATCAAGCTGAATAATCACAGATCCTCTTCTAGATTCCAAGACAAGAGCAATGTGACAACGTTAAACAGCTATGTATGGTGATCAAAAGAGGAAGCAGCACCATACAAAATCAACTGGAAAAAAGAACGATGTAAATCACATCTGAAGAGAAGGAGCTGCAAGCTTTGCATGGTGGCCGAAGAATCATCCTAAAACTTCACACAAGCCGAGTACTTTCCTGAACTCAAAAAGCAAAATATTCGGTTGCTGCCATCATAAGCGAAAACATTTTGACAACGTGGCCGTTCCCATCCTTGGACTAGTAAACAACATAGATGTGAGCACAACTGATATGGTTCAACCATAGCTGACATCAATCCATAGGAAATATCTTTTCTTTTCCCCCCAGGAAAATATAATTTTTCACAAGGTTTCGTTCCACTTCTTTCTACCCACCAACTAGGGTCTATATATATCTCCAGTGTAAAAAAAAAAAGGCAAAGTATTTCCAGTCACCGTGTCTGTAGTGTTATCAATATTTAGGTAATTCACGGAATTGTTGATGTCATTTAGTATTAGTCTTTTTGTAACTGTTCACAAATTGTACTTTTTTGTTCCATTAGTGTATAAGTCATATCTCTCTAGGATTTTCCATTCGATGTCAAAACCATTATGAAGCGTTATTCGATACCAGATACAGTTTGTCTATAGTGTTGTACTCTTTTTATGTATGTTTGAGGTTATGCAGTGTTTATGCTCAATGGTATGGTTTGGTTTAGAAGAGCTGATATCTGCTTAATATATTATAGCTTCTGCATTGCTTAATGATTGAGTGTTTCTGTATTGGTGTTTCTGGAAGTGTAGTTAACCACTGTTAAAACAATGGAGTCATCATTTAATGTTTCTTTTCCTTCTAAGATATTAGGGTGTAAGGGAGGCATACCTGCTATTTCTAGCAGGCTGAATGACATGATAGAAGCTTCTTCATTGAATCATCACGTAAAGAGAGAAACAGGTCTAGATCTTCAAAAAAACAAGACAGTTGTAGGAACTCTCCTCATTGGCTCAAAGAGTATTTACTTATTAGCAATGTCTCATTTGTATGGAATATTTCAAGTAGTCTAGTTCTTTTACCACAATTGCTCTCTTCTTTCTCATAGTATCCGTCATTTCATCGCTTCTCAAATATGCAACGTATACGCTCATGTACAGGCCAACGAGAAAGATACTGTATGGTTTCATATACAGGTTATATACGAGCTAACGAGGGAGCGTCTATATGACTGCTTGACCTGTGGCAAAATCTTCAAATAGCACGTTGTAGTTGTGAAAAATGGTGGGGCGCTTGTTGATACAGAATGACCAAAAAAAAAAAAAAAAAAAAAGAGACTGAATCGTAATCTTATGGTAGGAATGCTTGAGAAGTTAGGTTTGCTTGTTCAAGGGCCAATATGAGGTTAAACAATAGTAAAACAACAAAGGTCAAGATAATTACAGCAAGAATATCGTTTCTCAAACGTCTATTTCATTAGAATTGACATGGAGTTTATGGAGTTTAGCAATACAATCATCTTCGTCATATACTCATATAGGAACACGTATCAAAGCCAATATACTTACCATATTCATGACAGTCAACACGTATGTCTCTACATCCTCATTTTTGTAATAATCCATCATAATCGGATCAACAACCACAAGTGTTTCTACATGTTTCTCTGATGAAATAGATCGTTTCATCCGCCTCCTAGATCTAACTCTTTTGACTGGAATAGTTAGATCGGGGTTAGAGCCACCATCATCATTCCGATCATTATATTCACTTTCACTTTCCTTGTTTTCCTTCACAACGTTCTCATCATCTGTCAAAATGACAAAATATATACATCAACAATATATATAAATTAGAATTACTGCATATAAAACGTACTTTTTCCCGAGAAAAATCTCTTTAAAAATATCATCTCAGGTCTTAAATGCGAAGTTGAGCCTCCCATAGTCCTTGACACTAACCTGAATATGCGCTGCTGAGATAGGGGTGCTTTGAATATGCACATTAATCTTTCATGCCATTAAATGCATAAAATATTTCTAGTAAATAAATTAATTCCTTCCTAGTTCTTATTTTAGGTATAGTAAAGCTAATCCAAGTAGACATAGTGGTGTTGTTAAGAAGCAAACACATGGCATAAGGCGATGTATTCCATCGATTGACCCCACTGTATATCAACTTCGGCACATGTATACGATAAGTTATGTGAATGTATCTCTTTTTAGAATGGTATAAAACCTCTCTCACCTAGTTTCACGATTTAAAGAATCTAAGAAAGGGTTCGTGAATGTCTGGCCTAAAAGGATGGAAAAAAATTCCAGCTTACGATGGAGTTCTCTCTAAAGCCCTGAAAATAGTATTGCAAAATATTTCTCAGAGGCTCTGCTTAGTTTAAAACCCCTACATGCTCTCTGGTCGCCTTTAATGGAATTCATAGCGTAACCAGAATTTGGAGTATCGTTATTCTGGAGATAACTCAGAGTCTGGTGACCAAGATTCCTACTGTCACCACGCATGATCGATTGTAAAATCTTTCAATCGGTACGAAATAGTTGCAACTTCTTCCTAAAAAATCGGATTCTGTCGTCTTAAACAACGGTGGTAATTTTGGACGTTGTAGTCCCTAATCTGCCATTACGGGATGTTCACTTGAAAAATTTGCTTATAAGTGCACTCGATCGAGTCTGACCTGGAGTTATGGCAACAATGCATGGGTCATGGTACCATTCTCCTTTCTCTCCATCCATCCAACACCACAGCTGTCCCAAAGACCCACCAACCACAAAGGATTGACATTATTGAAAGACAAAAAACAGAGTTCAGCACCAAAACTGTTTATATAATGATAATTCTTTCCAATATAGGCACAAAGCTTGAAATCTGTGTGCAAGGGATAATCGATTACATCGACCTAGACATAATGAAAGGCAAAGTTGATCACGGCGGAATTTGGACTCGGAAAGTAAAGACGGATGAAATAAGCATTTTGTCCGGGGTGCCCACGAGTCAGCCAGCTTGCCAATAATAATAATAATGGCTTCAAATTTTGGCACAAGGCCAGTAGGCTTTGAAAGGAGCGGGAGTCCATTACATCGACCCCAGTACTTGACTGGTACTTATTTCATATAATCTTTTCTACTATAGGCACAAGGTCTGAAATTTTTGGGGAGGGGCAAGTCAATTAAATCGACCCTAATGCTCAACTGGTACTTATTTCATCGACCCCGAAAGGATGAAAGGCAAAATCGACCTCGGCTGAATATGAACTCAGAACGTAAGGACAGACGAAATGTCGCTAAGCATTTTGCTCGGCGTACTAACGATTCTGCCAGCTCGCCGCCTTAATAATAATAATAATAATGATAATAATAATAATAACAATAATAATATTAATAATAATAGTTTCTAAAATGACAGTGCGTATAATAATGTTTAAAATATAACCTCCAACATTCACAAAATATATTTTTAATGTTTTTTTTTTTTTTCCTTATTGAAAAATGTTTAGAAAAACAAATTAAATAAGTAAATAAAGTCACAAGTAACTGAAGAAATATGCCATCTAAATTCCAAGTTTTACAGTCCACAGACTATGAGGAGTAATATGATTGACAGACGGACAGAGAGACAGACAGACAGACATAAATAGATGGAGAAATATATTTGCTGTTTTTCTAATAAAGTTCTGTAGCTGTCAAATTCTCAGTGTAATTGGCTGTAAGTGGGTATATAAAGACGTATAAATGATGACTGTAGGTTTGTTGTGGATTTGAAATCAAGGACCTAGAGAGGTGATAGCGAAATAATCTAAGCAGTTGATGATCATTCCAGTTGTGTCACAATATCTGAAGCAGAATCAATAATTAATAGACAGATCGAAACAAAAAGCAAAGAAAAAATATTTCCTGCAAGAAGTTTGCCTAACACTTTCAGTTAGAAATGTAAAAAAAAAGAAAAAAGAAAAAAAAAACTGTGTACATGTGAGCGTGCGTGTATGCGCACAGACACACATATATATGTATACATATATACACACACACATATGTATACATATATACACACACATGTATACATATATACACACACATATGTATACATATATATATACACACACATGTATACATATATACACACACATATGTATACATATATATACACACACACATGTATACATATATACACACACACACACATGTATACATATATACACACACACACGTATACATATATACACACACACACGTATACATATATATATATATATATATATAGGGAGAGAGAGAGGGGGGAGGGAGAGATACAAAAAGTATATATGCATAACTGAATATATACACACATATGCATATTTTATATATGTATCTG
The DNA here is from genome assembly GCF_001194135.2 of Octopus bimaculoides. Taxonomy (NCBI): domain Eukaryota; kingdom Metazoa; phylum Mollusca; class Cephalopoda; order Octopoda; family Octopodidae; genus Octopus; species Octopus bimaculoides. The sequence goes on from NC_068982.1 coordinate 32,600,868, forward strand.
TGTGTGTATGTGTATGCACATATTAACCCATTTTTACAAGTATGTTCTTCGAAATTTGTGAAATATCATGACATTTATACGAAAGCAAAAGGCTGAGATTTATTGTTTGGCTAATAATAGAAGCAAGAATCTCTGCCAAGAGTGGAGGGAAATGTTTCCATTGTTGCTGAATGATAAAAGAAAGTGTTTTCGCTGTTGCTAGTCATTTTGATCTAAATCTTTCTCAACCATATATAAATTATATGAATGTTTGCTGTGTCTGTCTTGCAAAACCGTACGCAGACGCACACACACACACACACAGAAACACCTACACAGACCCACACGTTTATTTCGAAAGAATTTGCTTTTTAAATTAAAAATTATCTTTAAAAATAAAACATACAAAAAATGCATATTAAAAGATTTACTCAGACATGATGAAAGATTTTTTTTTTCTTGTGAAAGCATTTTCATTTCTTTTGGGTAATATTTTCTTTTTTGGGATAGTTTTTAATTTACAAAAGAAAAAAAAAAACTCTTCCACATATTGTATCAGGAACTTTTTCTTAAAGTTTTAAATATGCGCGCGCGTGTGTGTGGATGTGTGCGTGTGTATACTTGCTTACGCATTTGCACGTGCCCACCAACATTGCTACTAAAATGCATTAATTCTATTACAAATGCATAAACCCACACACACGCACACATATTTACAAATACACACACACACATGGAAAGAGAACACAAATTATATTCAAAATTTACAACATCCGTTTCGTTAGAATTTTATCATTGCATTCATAGGTTACATTACACATAACATATAATCCACCATCTACAGATAAAATTTAAACAGGTAAGATTTCAAGCAGGTGAGGTTTCATACATCGAACATGATGTCGCTGGGTAAGTGGTATTTAAAAAAAAATAGCATTCACATTTATAGGAAAATTAGAAGGTTTGGCTTGAACAGGCATGCGCGAAGCAAAGAGATCAAAGGACTTTATTTTCTAAATTCACTTATCTAAATGAGTTTACAGCTAATATTGGTTTTGAAGACGAGCAGGAATCACAGAAATGCTGTAGCCTTGAAATGACCATGATAGTCATTAGAACCAAGTCGATATTTTGCCAGCAAAGAGACATGCCTCGTCAAGGTCAAGACGACCTCATTGTAAAAAGATGAAGCTAACGTGGAATATATGCAATGTATTTATGTCTGAAACAACGATTCTTCAACCCTTCCCCGACACACACACACACACACACACACACACATTGTTGGCACTCCGTCGCTCACGACGTCGAGGGTTCCAGTTGGTCCGATCAAAGGAACAGCCTGCTCGTGAAATTAACGTGCAAGTGGTTGAGCACTCCACAGACACGTTTACCCTTAACGTAGTTCTCGGGGATATTCAGCGTGACACAGTGTGACAAGGCTGACCCTTTGAACTACAGGCACAACAGAAACAGGAAGTAAGAGTGAGAGAAAGTTGTGGTGAAAGAGTACAGCAGGGTTCGCCACCATCCCCTGCCGGCGCCTCGTGGAGCTTTAGGTGTTTTCGCTCAATAAACACTCACAACGCCCGGTCTGGGAATCGAAACCGCGATCCTATGACCGCGAGTCCGCTGCCCTAACTACTGGGCCATTGCGCCTCCACACATACATACATACATACATACATACATACATACATACATGAAGGAGCCTTGGATCTAGGTTAGAAACCGGCCCATTCTCTATTGGCAAGAAATCTTGAAATAAAACTGAAAGACATACATAGACACGCACACTGCTGCCATGTTATTTTAAAGTTGATGTCCCCGCATAGCACAACCTCTGCCTGAAACCAGTGAACGTAAAAAGTAAATATATGTGTGAACCTCTATGGATGTTCGTGTGTGCGAGGCTTGCGCAAACTTATATTTCAATCGATGAATATTTGATAAAAGACAAAATTCGTAGGCTCTCAGCGTAACTTTAGCTGCCAAATGCCCTGTGAGTGAGTTATACATATACCTGTGTGCGTGTGTGTAGATAGATAGATAGATAGATAGATATGTCACGCTGCATTATATTGCATACTCTACTTTTGCTTATATATGTAAGGAGGGAGAGAC
>NC_068982.1:32603177-32604463 GCF_001194135.2 Octopus bimaculoides
TATATATATATATATATATATATATATATATATATATTCACACACGCAAACGTATCCACGTGCACACGTATATACACAAAAATGCATACACACGTGTGTACGTCTGTGTGTATAAATACGATAAAATGCCACTCTGGCTCCATTCAAGGTGACCTTCACTTCCTAATATACCTTAATTACAACTGTTTCGACTGGGTCAACAAATAGTTAAGTGTATTAGCCACGGAGACTCCACAATAACGTTGATTGGATACATTATAAGTTGTTTGGCTGGCAATCTAACACCCTATTAACTTGAAAGTCTGTTACTCCCTGTAGGGTCCACTTTGATCCATAATAAACTGCCTCCCTTCTAGTTTTTATTTATAATTATTGCATTTATCATATGAGTACATAGTAAATAAGAAAGTATTAAAAATATGCTATGTTAATTGTTGCCTGCTACACTGTATTTTCTTGCAAACAATACCCGCCAAATCTCGCACTAAGCATACCCCAACATCGTGAAAAACAAAAAGGTCAATGTTGCTGCTGTTGTAGTTATTAGCCCCAGGTCATCGAAGATAAATAGACTTATGATCATAGGCATTCCAAGCGTGACTATCAAGTCTGTTAATTTAGACAGTAGGTTATTTGATTCAATATGGTCTTCTTTTTTTAAGAGGCCAGTGAGTAACTTGAAGGATATATAGCTATTATATGTCTCACTTGAGCAAACTAGAGGATAACGTTGAAATAAACGTCGCTATATACACTGTTTGAAAAATAAAAAATGGAATTTTATGGGGGAGACGCTTGCTGTGACACCTGCCGCGGCAACTTAGTGTGTTCAGCTACCAGCCGGCTCTCCGCTGATCGTCAAGCTGAAAAAAGCAAACTGCCAAAGTATCTGTCGTTTTCTGACAGGTTTATAGTCGAGCCTATGCCATTGGAGACCTCCGACGTTCTCGGCCTCCTGTGGCAAAGATGGCTGTCTGCAAGTGCGAGTCACGTGAGTCAGAGTGGTTGTTTCAGCGCATCCTCCTTGCCATCCTCCGGGGCAACGCCTTTGCCATATTGTCTGCTGGGACCATGAGGCAGTCTGAATAACAGGAAATCGAGAGAACGTAAGGGTTTTGTAGCTTATTACCCGTGGTTGGCCAGTATACCGTCCTATTTTCTTTGGGCCGGGTTTGACAGAGTAACGAAGTCTTTTTCCTCCTCCATTTTCTAGAGAGGTCATAAGCCAGCAGGTTTGGGATCTGACGATGTGATGTAAAGCTAAGCACTTTATGGACGTGAAACCC
>NC_068982.1:32604630-32621363 GCF_001194135.2 Octopus bimaculoides
TGGGTCGGCGGTAAGAAGTTTTCCACTCACATAGTTCCGGGTTTCAGTCCTACTGCGTGGCACCTTGGGCGAGTGTCTTCCACTGTAGCCTCGGGCCAACCAAACTCTTGTGAATGGATTTGTTGGACAAAAACTGTAAGAAGCCCGTCGTATGTATGTATGTATGTGTGTGTGTGTGTGTCCGTGTGTCCACTGCCACTTGGGAACTGGGATTGGTGTGCTTGCGTCCGCGTAACTGACCGGTTAGGCAAAAGAAACTGATAGAATAAGTACCAAGTGGGGTCTATCCATTCGTCTAATATTACTCAAAGCGGTGCCTCAGCATGACCGTAGTCTAATGGCAAACATTTTTATATATGAGAGAGAAAGAGCTACCTAGTTATATACTATACTTAATGTAAAATTATCGTTGAAAGGCAATTTAGATTAAGTATGTTGCATAGATGTTTATTTTAATTTCATATTGCTTCTAACGATATAAATAAGTAGGAATGCGGTGATGCGGAGTGTCAATATCAAGAATATTAAATCAAGTGAGATTCATTTCATTCCACTAGCTACTTTCATTCATCTCAGCCATATTTTCTTCTCACTTCTCCTCTGCTACTTGTTCGTTCATACTGGCATTAGATAGTTGCCTTAGTAAAGTGGCCGTTAACATATTCAGTGTAGTGAGGAAGACATTTTGATAAAATTTATACTTGCAGTGAGGAGGAAAATACATTATTTTAATTACTAATTCGGGTTAAGCTAAATAAGGGAGATAACTCGACAATTAATATACAGGGGAGAATGTGAAGGCGCGTGGCTCAGTGGTTAGAGCGTTACGCTCACAATCATGAGGTAGCGAGTCCGAGTCCCAGACCGGGTTGTATATTGTGCTCTCGAGCAAAACACTTATTTCACGTTGCTCCAGTCCACTCAGCTGTAAAAATGAGTTGCGACGTCACAGGTGCCTCGGAGGTTAGCTTTCTAGCTACCTTCTGTGGTCATTCACGACTGAAGAGGGTTCTTTACTCTTTTATACAGTAGGGGAGAATTTGATCTTTGTCAGTTTCCTTCTTTGGTTTACCTATCCTCTTCACTCCATTAACTTGATTAATAATTTTTATCTGGTTATTCTTATGCAGAAGCGTCCACACAGTCCTGCAGCCCCCAAGTAATAGCAGCTAAATCTTCCTCAAAAGTATGCCCTAAGGTTTAAGGGGAAAAAAAGACGGACACAAATGATTTAATCCCAGATAAATTTTAAAAGAGAGGATGATCACAATTGGATTGCTCTCGATTCATCGACCAAGAAAAGATGAAAGGCAAAGTTGAACTCATTGGAATTTGAATTTCGAACGTATAGAACTGGGACAATTACTGCAAGCTCTTCTAGCCGATGCTTTAATGTCTTTGTCAATATTCCGCTTTTCACGCCGCAAATTGACAAAATCACACCTACACCTACTTCATACAATTCCACATACATGTGTGTGTGTGTGCGTGTGTGTGCGTGCGTGTGCGTGCGTGTGCGTGCGTGTGCGTGTGTGTGCGTGTGTGTGTGTGTGTGCGTGTGCGTGTGTGTGTGTGTGCATGCACTATGTATGTATGTAAGCGTGTATGTATGTATACATGTATGTATACATAGTGTTCGGACTAAAATTGACAATTCTTTTAAGTTACCCTTTTTCATGAACAGCCTGATGCATTAGTAAGCAGAGGCGTTGGAGAGCATTAAGACTAAAGATTTAGTTGAGAAAAAGTTAATTGACATAGAGGACTGGAAGCCATCCGAATAGTGGAACAGTTACCTGTATCATAATGTTTCACGTCCGGAATCAAAACGCCGACATCATGATTGCTGCTCAATGCTCCGTCAACACTGTTAAAGGCTGTAAGTCTTAACATGGACATCACGAAAATGAAGTTCTCTCAAAAACTGTGATGGTCTTTGCGTGTGTAAGTGTCTTCAGTGAGGGTGATGTCATACCGACTAATGTCCTTGAACAGGGCCTTAGGCTCAATTCAAATGCTTTCGTGAAGCTGCTAGAGACTGCGATCAAATGTTGGCTGAAAAGGACTACTGCTGGAAGGTCATACGTGTGGCAGCAGGACTTGAGTCCTTGGCATATCTCTTGAAAGTGACAGAAGTGGTTATGGGAGAATTTTTCGACTTCACTAGCTCCTATTTCTGGACTTCTAATTCTTCCGATTGTAACCCTAATCATTCACTATGTGTGGGACGCGGTTGAGGAAGACAGCAACAGTTCAGTCTGCAACGCCAAGACAGAGCTGGGGGCCAAGGATGTTTTCAAAGATTATTCCAGAGAGACAGCGAGGAACTTGATATAAAGGCAGGTAGTAATTTTACCTTGTAGTAATTTTACCTTGTTCTTATTCTTAGTGCAGGTTATGAGGAGAACAGTTCGATTTTAGCAGTTATTTTTTCAAAGCTATAATGGAAGTGACAAAGGAGCATATTCAGCATATTTTGCTTTATAAGTTTAATGAAGGCAACAACGCAACGGAAAGTGCGAGGAATACTAATGCAGTATATAGGGATCGGACAATAAGCGTATGTCATGTCAACGGTGGTTCCAGAAATTCCGAGCCGGAAACTACAGCCTAGAAGACGAGCCTCGTCCTGGAAGATCTGTAGAGCATAACGAGGACGTCCTGCAAATCCTGGTGGAATAAAATCGTATCGTAACTGTTGACGAACTAGCAGAGAAGCTTAGATTTGGTCATTCAAGCATTCATCGACACATGCGTACCATCGGAAAAGTCAGCAAATTGGGACAATAAGTTCCTCACAAGCTTTCCTAGTCTAATCGCGCGCAGAGAGTGAATGCTCTCACGCCTCACGAATGAATCTTTCTTGGACAGAATAGTGACTGGGGATGAGAAATGGGTTATCAATAGAAATGTCAAGCGCCGAAGACAATGGGTAGGGAAAGGAGAAACACCGTCACCCCAAGCTGAAGAAGGTCTTCAACCAATTAAGCTATTGTTATCTGTTTGGTGTGATATGAAAGGTTTAGTCCACTTTGAACTTTTAAACCCATACAAACGATAACAAAGGAGATCTACTGTGAGCAACTTAAGTCAGCGCAAGAAGAAAAACGACCATCTTTGGTTTCAAGATGAAAAGTGTTCTTCCATCAGGATAATGCTCGGCCACAAACAGCAAGGATGACATTCCAAAGGATGGAGCAGTTTGAATGGGAAACGATGCCACACCCACCACATTTGCAGGACATTGTCCCATCTGATTATCATTTATTCCGCAATCTTCAAGATCATTTGGACGGAAAAAATATGAATTCTGTAGACGAGGTCAGAACAGTACTGGAGGAATATTTTTCGTCACGGACAAGTGAATTCTGGAAGAGGGACCTTGCAAGACTACCTGATAAATGGAAGAGTATTGTAGAAAATGAAGAAGAGTATATTTTCGATTTAAAAAGAACTTTGTTTATCTTAATTTTGAAAAATAAAAGAAGTATAAAAAAACTCATGAGAAGAGGTGATAATCTCAAAAATTAAGGATGTTCCAAAGTCGACATACCATAAAGCAAAAGAGCAGGCTTATTGTCCTGATTTAAGAGGACAGTCACGAGACGTGTTTTAATAGCCATCATCTGCACAACACTTGTCCTGGCTTATCTCTTGTAGGCATTTAATAATTATGACATCCTCTAAAGAGTGAGATAATATAACTAAATCAGGAATTTATGTTGTAAGGCATTTGATATACCTGTATTTGCCCGTGTTTGAGATTTAATACACACACACACACACACACACACACACACACACACACACACACACACTTATGTGTGGAATTGTATCTGTAAAGAAACTGTATTAAGCGTTTGGTACCCATGGCCAGCAGGCAATCGAAAGCAAAATAACTTGTGTAAAACATTCTATGTTGAATAGAAGAGCAACTCTAGACGAAAGCATTAAATGGTTTATGAGCAACTGAAATGAATGGGCACATTAACTGGAATCTTCCATCCATTTAGATTCTCTTTATAAGGAAAGAGATACTTTTCAGACTGACCTTTATAAAGCAAGCAGCCAGAAGGTACATACATACACACACACATATATATATATATATATATATATATATATATATATATAGCACACACAAAGTGAGAGAGTGAGAAATAGCGAGCATTTGTAAATGAATGCCTGGCTATTTTAGCCTTCTATCTTCGATCTGTACTTTTGGAAATGTCTGGCTAGTTTCAAAATGTTTGTATAGAAGTGTCAGTGAAATAATAATAATAATAATAATAATAATGCAGCCAGTTTCTGGACGTATGCCAGGGAAAATATCATAGTGCATTCTTCTCGTTTTTATTTAGCTATGGAATTCCATTGAAAACCGGTTACCTCATACAAAACTAATACAAGCGTCTTAACAATTAAACTCCTCAAATTCTTGTGTCGTTGTCGTTATTATTCTTGTTGCTGTTTTTTGTTTTTAACGTTGTATATATAGCTGTTGCTGTTGTTAGTAATCGACAAGTATTTTATTCTGTCTACTAACATATTTGTAGTTGGTATTTTAATGTTATGTAATTGCGGTAGTGCACATTTAATGTCATCATGACTATCTGAATTGCCCTTGCCTACTGTGGTATCAAGAATTTTACAATAAGCAATGACTGGGAGATGCGCACGACATTGATGTACTTTTTCTCAGAGGAAAGGATATGCTTAAACTCTATATATGAAGCCAATTTATTGACAAAGGGCGAGGTGGTGAATCATCTTTTGTCAGTATATTACATTGATACATTTTTATGTTTTAACTGTAGTTACACAGCTTAAGGCTGTCGTTTGGCAGAATTTTTGGAGCGCCAGACACGCCTTGCGGTATTTACACCGGTTCTTTATGTTCTGAGTTCAAGTCATGCTGAGGTAAACTTTTCTTTTCAGACTTTCGAGCTCGATGAAATAAAATACCAGGGTGATATTAGATTCGATTTAATTGATTATCACCCGCCCCACCAATTTGTAACTTTTGTACCTATGTTAGAAACAAATGTAATGACAGCTATCGGTAGACACACACACAATATGATTATATATATATATATATATATATATAATTATTATTATTATATTAATATCAGTTGGTGGGGATCTCAGTGATGATGGTTATGAACGCAGTAGCATACGAGCGTGTACTTGACAGATAGGGTACACCGGAATAATACTGGTGAACATTCCTAGGCTACCATCCAATCTGTAAGTACTCAGTGCAATCTTAACTTAAATTACATTATATACTCTGTAAATGCAGTTTCTATAACACATACCACGCAGTGAAAAAATATAATAAATGAAGATAGATAACCGTCGGTTCAATTCATACTATATATGTTTCAATAGCATAGTAATTTATTTGCACATTATGTATTACATAATCTTCAATGATATTATCTAATTTTCGTTATTTAATATGATGCAATTACCTGCCATCTCGCCAGGTGTTATGAACTATCGAAGGGATAGATCTGTCTGCAGTTTCAACTAATATTTATCAAATTTATTTTAAAGACACCCTTTCATTATCAAAATAATGTTACGGTGTCTCATTTACAGATCCGAATCCTGTCAAGGATATTGTCGCTCCTTCCTTGAGTATAATCTTATAAATGTGTGTGTGTGTGTGTGTGTGTGTGTGTGTGTGTGTGTGTGTGTGTGTGTGTGTGTGTGTGTGTGCGCGCGCGCGCGCGCTCTAATTTCTTTATCAACTCTGCAAAGATGAAAGGCAAAGTTGAACTCGATGGAATTTGAACTTATACCGAAAAGAATAGAAAAGAATTGTGCAAACTATTCTCTTCCCCTCTCTTAGCCAACTCGTTGCCATGTATCTGTGTGCGTGTATATATATATATACATACATACATATACACGCGCAGGTAACACCATTTAATTGATAAGCTTGTTTTTCAGCCTTGTGTTCTCGAGTTTAGTCCCACTGCATGGCACCTTAGAAGTTCTAAAATTCTTCTGTTTAGCAAAAAGCATATAGGAGGTACATTTTAATCAAATAAATATAATAATTTTTAATTTAGGGACATGATCCTCACCCGTTGTTCTAGAGGATAACAGTACTTACCTATCCCTCATTTTATCGTTCCTAAAAGCACGAAAAGCAAACTGGCCTAAAAAGATAGAACTTAAGCTGTTATCCTGCAGCCTCAAAGACGCTTTCTCTAATCGGGGAAATGCAAGAAAAAAAGAAAGCATTAAAAAGTATTAAGCTGAAAACTAATCACATCAATACTCAATCAAACATACCCTAATTAAAATGTATAATTAATGTCAGCTGACCCAGAGGAAGTATTGATTGCTGCATTGATGAAATTCTGGATTACCAACCACAATATCATTCCTGGTTTGATAGTTGGATATCTAGCATTGATTCATCATACCACTAACGAATATGTCTAAACGTCAATAGCCCAGTTCATTCAACAGTAAATACACGTACTATTTGTAAACACAGCATACCGTTAAAAGAAATAATATCACATGTAGAGTGAAGGAGAGCTGTGTTCGTCTGCAGGGTTAAGCTATGCCCCCTTATAAAGGTTTCATAGAGGTAAGATAAGGACTGTTAGAACCACATTTTAAATACATTAGAAGAAGCTGATAAACTTGAAGTCTTTAGTGCTTGCTGTGACTTTAGTGCTTGCTGTGACTAAGGTCATAGGTTGCGTGGCTGAGAAAATTCCTTTTGCATCCACATTATTCCGGATTGAACTCCATTACACGGTACTTTGACTAAATTTTTGTGCTTATAATTTTAGGGAAGGAAAGTGCAGAAACCCGTTGGTTTTGTGTGTGTGTGGGTGTGTGTGTGTGTGTAACAGATGGATTGTGGTTCGCTACAGTTGTTCCAGACGTGTTTTTTATTGATGAACTGAAGTATTACATCATTAAAAAAGACCGTTTTCATCAGGTGAATACAGGTAAGAATTAACAATTAGAACATGTCAAGAAAAAGAACATTGTGCCAGATGACTCGACCGACCCAAATTCGGTCAGATATATGTACATGCGCGTGTGTGTTCAATTATATATGTGTGTGTGCGTGTGTGCGTGCGTGTATGCGCCCGCACCAGTGTGAGACACATATACAAAATTGGTACGTCAGACAGAAATATTGTAGTTTTTCCGACCGGTTATTCTCCATTATGTCAAAGATGACTTACATTTCGTTTCGTATGAATTTGATAAAATAAATACAAGACAAGCAACTAGCAATTGATGTAATGTAAATGACTAAGATCTATAAACATGATCTCTCAGCATATCTGTAGACTATTTACTGAAACCAGTAAAAGAATTAAAGGGTAAAAAATGAACTTTTACGTAAAAAGATTAAATGTTTAAGAAATATATTGGAAATTGAAAATATATCTTCACGCATCAAATGAAACTTGTTTAAAAAGTTATATATATGTGTGTGTATATATATATATATATATATATATATATATAAGAAAGAGAGAATATCGTATTAGGTTGATTCTAAAGGCAAAAGGGAAGCTATTATTTCTTACCGCCAACAGAACAGGGGGTTGATTTATATTCCGCTTTTTTCTCAGCTGAAGCACCATCAGAAATATCCTTAAATTGAGGTAGGACAGAACGTTTATATACAATGTGTGGATGTTTCCCATTGGCACCAACTGAGTGTCCTTTTATTGGTTCTATGAAATAATCACCGTCTTGGGATTTCAAATGGCCAGTCTGAAATGTATGAAATTAAAATTGAATTTAATTATTAATTTAAACATTGATATACTTATATTCATAGACACATGTATGCCTACACATACAAAGCAAGTATTGTACAACACTTATTCATTGTATGAACATCGCATAACCTGATGTAGAACACAATGCAATGAATAAATATGTTTATATATATATATATACATATATATATAAAATATTTGTTTACTCAAGTTTCACTCAGTTACGGTCAGCCAAGTGTGAATCTCATATATACAGAGTTGGCCAAAAGTCACTCGACAGTAAACCAAAATTCCATAAATACTTAATATTCAATTTTATTTATTCATTCAAATTATGAATGTTTAATAATTGAATACTGTGAGTTAAAAATCACCGTTTTGTTTTCAACATTTATCTATTTATTAGCGAAGTCTCATATAAAATATTTTTTTGTTTTAATCTTGGAATTATATGGGTTTTGATTTACTGTCAGGTGACATTTGGTCGACCCTGTATTTTATGAATTTATATATATATATATATATATATATATGTATGACTGCTATCTGTAGCAGGCAGGTATCCAGTACAGATGAAGGGTAAAGACCCAGAAACCATGGTCTACTAGTCTTGCCAAGCTGGAGGAGAATGATTCGCTCAGAACTGTTTTAAGGCCAATAAACAACTCGAAATCTGCTGGAAAATATAGATTGGACAAGCCTACGGTCGCCTAGAAGCTACCATCAAGTGAATGGACGATGCTATCATTCTAACTGCCAAAAGGTCACCCAGAAAGTCTTCCAGTATGAAGTGCCATGTCACTAGATAAGAGCAGTAATGAAGTGGCTAAGCAATTAGATAGATAGATAGATAGATAGATAGATAGATAGATAGATAGATAGATAGATAGACAGACAGATAGACAGATAGACAGACAGATAGACAGACAGATAGACAGACAGATAGACAGACAGATAGATAGACAGATAGATAGACAGATAGATAGACAGATAGATAGATAGTGGAATCCTTTAGTTTTATCGTAAAAAGAGAGTTTAACGTTCCGAGCAGGAACTTTTCTCTGTCCAATTCGTTATCCTCCTCCTCCTCGTGACAGCAAACCATTTTACTGCATTTTGTCAACTTTTGAAACTTCCCATTTCTATTTAAATAGGTTATCGAGAGTTAAGTGGGTTTTCCAATGATGTAGTATAAATAGTTTCCTTTTTTTCATTCATTTCCCGCCTTGCAAGTTACTTGACAACTTCGCTGGTTTTGGTGGCACGGAAGAAAAGCGTCCATCAGACACTGTCAAATAGTTGACGTTAGGAAAGCATCAAACTGTAGAAAACAATGTCAAAACTGACAATCGAGTACGACGCAGCTCTGTAGCTCGTCGGATCCTGTAAAACCTGGGTCAGCATGGAAAACGGACATATGATGATGATGATGAAGATGATAATAAAAAAAAAAAAACGATCCACACTATTGTCACATAGATAACGTATCCATCAACTCAGCCGCTTTCGTTTATAAACTATGGGTCTTTGCTCTTCTCGAAATGTAAATATTTCGTTATTGAATATAGAAATACATAGATAAATAAATTGGTAAACATAGCTAGATTAACTCAGGATATGGAATATCGTCCGATGCTGAGTATTATATTTATAGCATTGACAACTATCACGCCCTCTAGAGATAATTCCTTCACCAGAAGAAAACCTTAAATAGAAAATAATTGAATAAACAAAGTTATTTATTAAGGTTTACACATTTAGACATGCACGCACGCCATGAGGAGATAAGAAAACTGACGTATCGAGTAAAGCCCTTCGTCGAAGACAGAACTATTTTATTTTTAATGTTTATGGTAGCACCGAGAATACATTGAAACAAAGTTATTTATGTATACTTAATTATTTTATCCATTTACTCTAATGTTAAAGGTTATCATGTGAAAATATGATACACTATTTACCTAACTTTATATACAAACTAAATCTTGTTTTGCTAAATAAACAAAAATATAAATTATCTTTCCTTGCTAGCCTGAGTTGAGTGAATTTAAGCGTCCACCCCAAGCGCTTTGGTTCCAGGTTTTCGTTGTTTTGTTGTTTAATCCCGGATTAATCCTGATAAAGAATCTCTATAGTCAAAGGCATTCCATTCTTGACCATTTCTTTTTCCAGAAATACATAATATAATGTTTATTTTAAAGAAGTTGAGAGATTTGGCTGCTATTTCTAGAAAGTAAAGCCACAGTTTATATACGCTTATTCACTAATTCGAATAACAATGTTGTCTACAATTAGTAAAGTGAGTGCGAATGTATACTGAGAAACAGTGTCCACGTCATTAGAATATACATTAGATAAAACTTGACAAGGCCGAAAAAATGTGAAATGAATACAAAACGAACTACAAAAATGAAAACAGAACAACAGCTGAAGTTTTACCATGTATTTCGATATTTCGAGGTTATAACCCTTTCCTCAGGACTCGTGGAAAAGTGAGAGATGAAATAAATCGTTGCTCAGACATATGGTTGCTGGTTTTAACACCTGCCATTGAATTTGAGTATTAATTGTAAGTCATTGATATGCATTAGTAGCATTTAAGAGTCGATTATTTAAACACATCTGCAACTTGAACCCTCTGAAATATAGTGATCCATTGACTGTCTCATTGAATCATATCTCTCTTATACATATTTTTATTTTAAACACGTTGTCCTTTTTATTTACATATACACAAAAATGAGCGGAGGTGCATTGCCACGAATGATTTCCAATCCAATTCGTCTTATAGCTATGATGTAAAAGGTTCTTATAATTTCAGTTATCTTTGCCCTGATATTGTTGAAAAAAAAAAAAACTATCAATTTACTAACGGTAAATAGTTATTTCTATTGTAATCGGTTTAACGGTAAATGTGTTTCGCACCGACACGAACTTACTTTCTTCACCATCGCCAGGCCTCTCGATCGGTGAATCACAGCATCCGAGAACGGTTGTCAGTGAAATTACCGACGATAGAGACGTCTGTAATTAATGAGGGACTCGAAATGTGCAGAAAACAGGTAATTTTTTTCCGGGTATTTGCGATCACGAAGGTCTTGATCGGTCGACACCAAGGTCATTTGATAATATTGCTTATTTCAGCGTGTCGGAGAAATCACAAAGTTATGAAACGATGCAATACAAGATATTTCTTCAAATATATCTTTTTTCCACACCTACACCTTCGTATTCGGTACACATCCGAGCTCACCTGATGCTCTTCTCTAACTTGGAATTCAGGGACACCGAGACTCAATTGAATTAGGTATCAACTCATGAAGCTGCTAATGGTAATCACCAAAACGTGTCGGTGAATCCTCCAAGACAGTCAGCATAGTCTACGGGTAAGAAAAATCTTGTATTGGAGATGATCCTCTTAACCAATGTAATGTGCACTGAGATTATATATATATATATATATATATATATATATATATATATATATATATATATATATTACACATACATACATTCAGTGCAAGGTCAGACGCTCTCCTGGCTCTGAGGCCTCCCAGTTTTATAAGTAAGATTATCTGTAACCAACTGATTTTTATCATACCAACTTACAGAAATTAATATTAGATATGTCTGCTAACATCCTTTTTATCAGTCGATCTATCTCATTTATAAGTGTTACGACGTGCATGTACACGTCGGGTGTAAAATAGTATTACCCAAATAAATATTTTGGTGTGGTTATCAAAAATAACCTATCGCAGAATTATTGTTCACACAGAACGCACTCCGTACTACTCGAATGTAGGTATTAAACCAACTCACGGTGAACTAACACAGTAACCGATACGGCCGACCAACACTGTCAACAGCTCGTGACAGTTCACATAGAGTTCTTTATTTACTGAAATTCGTTAGTCACGTAGAGGTGTACAGGATTCTCCCATAACAATAAGGTAATCGATTTTTCGATACGCTGTGGTTATGTGGCTAGGGTGCATCAATTTTGACATCACGACGCAGTAATTCAACATGAAGTAGGCTGGATGTGCATCCAGATGTTTCTAGCGCTCAATCATTCAGATCATTTCGTTTTAAGTGACATTACAACATATGCCACTGCCCAAGACTGGAGATCCAAGCATTTCAAGATCTTTGTCCAGAGGTACGTGGATATTGGGCAGCAGCTGATGAAGTTGAATTTTGATTTCATCCCTGTCCATAGCGCTCGATATGGAGTCTAGCTCAAATACGCGAGGTTTAATTCTAGACTGAGTTTGGCTAGTGCTAAGATGGCTTAGAACAAATAATCACAAACAATAGAAGTTTCACTGATATGTTCATTGTTCAAACACCTAACATTGAAATATCCAGCACAAATTTCAGTCACTGTGAGTATAATGTGACCACCATGGATCAAAAAATTGCTGAAGCCCTTTACTTCTTTGAACATCGGGTAAATTTTTAGGGTTATAGTATCGCAGTCAAACAGGAAACAGTCTCTACATTACTTACATTACAAATTGCAAACAAAATGTCCTTTGAGTTTTTGTCGTCATTCACAAACTGTTTAACAATGTGTAATGCAACTACGTACCTATCTTCACAGGGGAAGTCTATATAACTGGAGTGTAATTCAATGCGCAATTTAAATTTGACGTTTTTCTTCGAAATTTGAGATGTTAGTATCTTGAAGGTATTAACTAAAAGATCGGTCTCAATCCACCATCTTCTTTTACTTAATGCTTATAATGAAACCGAATCGAACGCATCTCAATCATCCGCGTATATCTTGTCTTATAGCTGTCAACATGTTGTACCTGATTATTAATCAGGTTGATTATTAACCAGCGAACTTGACACGGTCAGGGCCACCGGATCCATCAAATCGAGGGCTTTGAGAACCACGGATCTGGTCGTGCATGGAGCACACAATCCGAATAGAATGGGAGATAGTGTAATAAAATCTTCAGATTGCTTGAAATGTCTTTTGAGAAATTCATTGTGGGTCTCATCCAAGGAACCTACAAGTGCGTCATCGAGAATATTTTAATTTGAAAGTCAACGAACTTGTCAGAATGGAGACATTTTTTTTTTTGTCGTTCCAGTCCGTAGTAATCCCGAACACTCAGTGGCCATCCACTTGCTGAGGATAAATACATCTGAAGTGGCATGATTATTGACATGACGTTTACTGCTCGTAGTAAAGTTATCATTCCACGTATGTCCTTTGTGTTGTCTGAGTGTCACTAATAAAAAAACAAACAAATCTGCGGCAACCCAGTTCGCCATCACTGTTGTGTGCTGAGAGAATGGTAGACATCGATTCAGTCATCATTTAAGTTATCGATTCAGTTATCATTTCAGCGATTCGTATGGCATCGAATTTTTGTGGTCTCCAGTGTTTTTTTTGGACACGAGACCATACGGCAGAGTGCGCTGGGCGTCTACAAGTGTAACACGGTCAATGCAACAATTTAAGTGGTTGTGATTGAGTTAATCCTACGCTGGTCTTACTTTGCACTCCTTTCAAATGGAGATTGATGGTTAATCTAATGGACTGATTAGATTGTCTGGCTGATGACCTGATGTCGTGTAACGTTGTATTTGACATGTTTGAGGTTGAGAGGAAGATGTCGTTATTACATATGTTGGTTTACTTTTGTGGTGGCATTTTATTATAAGCATTTATTGTTTATGATAATCTTGTTCAGTTTCACTGATTATTTGCTAAAGAGTATTCATCTTTCGAGGTTAGATTGCTTTAAAATCCTAGTATACAAAACTCTATTACAACTGGCATTTTCCGTTGAGTTGAACTACAGTCTACTGTTAAAATTAGTAATAGTAATAAAGTGGTGAGCTGGCAGAAACGTTAGCACATCGGGCGAAAAGCTTAGTAGTATTTCGTCTGTCTTTACGTTCCGAGTTCAAATTCCGCCGAGGTCGACTTTGCCTTTCATCCTTCCGGGGTCGAAAAATTAAGTACCAGTTGCGTACTGGGTCGATCTAATCGACTGGTCATTCCCCAAAATTTCGGTCCTTGTGCCTTGAGTAGAAATGAATATTACTAATAGTAGTTGCAGAAAGCAAGATCTACGCAGCCAACATAAGATTGTGTTGTAGATATGAAGTGAAGTAGCGATACTGTTCTTATTTGACAGAGAATGTTTGATGGAGTAGCTTTTGCAGAAGAAACCATATATTTATTCATTTATTCAAGCACCTCAGAAAGCTGCGTCAAAGAGATAAACAGAACGGCAAGGACAAAAATTTGATGGTTTCCTGCATACATCTATGATGCTTATAGACGTTTGCTATTGTTGTTGTTATTGCTGCTGTTATTATTTTTTAGAGTCAGTCGTTGAAGGAAACATACAATCATGACGATTAAAGCTACAAACATCTAGTGTTTACGTGTATATCCAGAAACGTGTGTCCTTCCTGAAGATGTTGATGCTACTGTTTAGTCCTATTGTCTTTCCAGTCTTTGCCATCCCGAATTTCTCGATACTGGGGACTATATTGTTAATATATCTTCTTTAACCGTAAGGTGTCTTGTATGGGAGATTTCGCTGTTATTTATTTCGGCGGAGGAAGGACTGAGTGTAGTTGTCAGTATGAGCTCTAAAGAGTAGGTCTGGACAATATGGGCCACGTGAAGAGAAAAGAAGTTGGAGTCGTAAGTATCTGAGTGGTGAGGTGGGAGTAACTCGAGGCTAGTTAACTCCAAGGCTCAGACGTCAATAGAACGGCATTAGGAAAAAAAAAGAAAGACAGCACGTCTGTGGGCTACAATTTAGAGTGCATTGGCAAGCGACTTCATGCTTATCAGTCGAGTTGCCTTTTGAGGTATATGGTCCAAGATACCTGTATGAGTAGCAACAGTACTGTCCTAGATTTTGGCGTAGTAATCTGTTGTGCGTCTCCTCTAAGCTTCACGGAGGGTTAGTGACAGTTGAGAAATGAAACATTTTATGGCCCTGAATCTTTGTAAAACAGTCTTTGCTACAGTAAGGATGTACAGGAGAGGATTTCTGTGTCGATAAAGTTTAGCTATGTAAGAACTTTAATATCAATTCTTGTTGTATACTGTCTATACGCAGGTGAGTTGGATGCGATATTGTTTTCTTCTATATGTAGTAATTGTGATTTTTGTGCCGTTGAAGTCGACAAGGTTGGTATGACTTTTCTGGAGGCTATTTTCAAAGTATTTGTTCATTAAGTCAAAGTAGGCTTGCTATAAAATGTCTAGGTTATATGTAGATGACTCTTGGGTTCGTAAGATTAACGAGAATTGAATGGGGATGTCATTGCAGGGGTATAAGTGTTGTAGATCCTTGATGTATAAGAGGAAGGGTGTGAGGAAAAACCCAAACTCCGGAACGCACCAGATGTGGGAGAACGTGGGTAAAAGATACTTTCAACAGTATACTCTGCAACGGTGCCGTCTCTCAGGAAGTTACTGATCCAAGAAACTCAGCAAGTTGCAACGTCGATGCTTTTATCAGCAGCAGTAAATCAAAATGATCTTAAAAGGTAAAAGCATATTTTTAGAAGAAATTTCAGTTTTAATGTAGAGAGTAAAAGCAAGGTTAACACAGCCAACTCTGTCTAAATGGATTAGAACTAATAGTTATAACGTGTAGTTATTTAATAAATATATAATAATATCGCGCACACGGACATACGCACACACATGTGTGTATGTTTGAATAATCATACTATATCAATATTTATTAAAACTGGGATAACACCAAGCGCAGTATCTTTGGACAAAATCCCTTACAGAAATCCTTTTTATCTTTTCATTTCATTTTTTACTTATTTCAATCATTGGATTGTGGCTATGCTGGAGCACAGCTTTGAAAGGTTTTAGTTGAACAAATTAGCTGCAGTACTTATTTTAGCGATATTACTTGCCGAACCGCTTAGTTACAGGGATACACACAAACCTACACAAGCTGTTAAACGGTGGAATAGAGGACAAGCATCACACTCACACACGCATTTATATATATGCGTGTGTGTGTGTGTGTGTATCTTTATGTCTGTTTGTACCTCCCCCCATATACTTACACACACACACACACACACACACACACACACACATATCATAAATATAATACACACACACACAAAATATGTAGATATACTGTCTACCAAACTCACTCACAGTGTATTGGTTGGCAATAGTAGAAAACACTTGTCCAAGGTGCCCCAGAGTGAGACTGAACCCCAAAATACATGGTTGCAAAGCTAGCTTCTTAATTACTGCGCCATATCTGCACCTAGTTCGCTTAGTTTGTGTGTTCGAATCCTGCTGGAGCTTCTTTATATTTTGGCCTTAAGAGTCGAAAGAATAAAAAGCCTGTCTAGATGTGTGGTCCACGTACGAATCGACGACGCTTCGCACACCAATTTTAGTTTCGTTCCTATCACGAATACAAATTCATTTCACCCCTTTTCTCCTTCCTTCATTCTCTTTCCCTATCCTTCTGATATAAAATATTCTGACGACCTTAACCAGAAAAGTACAATTTTTAGTAAAACACACCAAAGAAAGTAAAGTGATTTATCTACCAGTGCCAGTAAGAGAATGAATAAATGCTGATAACGTATGAACAAGTTGTTTGAGTGCTGGTAAATTATACCGAGCGGAAAGCAAATCTCAGTTACTCTCCTAAGGATAAGGCACTGTGAGAGAAAAGGATAAAAAATTTTTAAAAGCGAGAGGACGAAATAGGATAGTAATTAATTAATTGATTAGAATATAGAAATTAATTAAAGTATATATATATATATATATATATATATATATATATTGCAAAAGAGCTAAGGCATTAGATGATCCGAAAAGAGTATAATACGAAGTAGTCATAAACTTATATGCTCAAAAAGGCGACGTACTATTAGAATGATTAGCATGGCAGACACAATGCTACATGACATCTCTTCAAG
>NC_068982.1:32625134-32634182 GCF_001194135.2 Octopus bimaculoides
AAGTAAAGAAAGAAAGAAAGTAAAGAAAGAAAGAAAGTAAAGAAAGAAAGAAAGTAAAGAAAGAAAGAAAGTAAAGAAAGAAAGAAAGTAAAGAAAGAAAGAAAGTAAAGAAAGAAAGAAAGTAAAAGAAAGAAAGTAAAGAAAGAAAGAAAGTAAAGAAAGAAAGAAAGTAAAGAAAGGTAGAAGAAAGGAAGAAAGAAAGGAAGAAAAAAGAAAGAAAGTATGAAAGAATTGAACATTAAGAAAAATTAAAGAGAAAAACTGTTAGAGACATCAGTTACAGGCATACAGTGCCAATGGAACAAGATTTCTATAAACTGTTTTCCATTTAGTGAAAGGGAAAGAAAAGAAAGAAAGAAGAGAAAAAGGCAGATAGGGAATCTATTTAACATATGGAACCGTATGTCTGAGAAGGAAGGTTATTCTGGACTACTGACCTAATTGTATGGAGTGTCTTTCCACAGCCAGCAGCCAGTCAACCAACCGCACACACTCACACTTTTTTCCTTCTTATTTTCGTTTTCTGTCTCTATATCTACCGCACACCATACACATTTACATACAAAGATTATACTCACAAGGCGAGTGAGTTGGTACAAACGATATACCATCATCGGATTACATGCAGAGCAAGAAGACTGAGCTACGTGGCCGCTCAACCTGCTAAAACAAGTAATCAAACCTCGCTCGTATAAAAAGGAAAGGACACACATGTGTCAAGGATAACATAGCCCTAGAAGTACGTCATATAAAAAGCCATTGCGACCATGGCTTGAGCATCTTTGATCATAAGACAACTCACGTCGGTGTTCACCTTGAACTTACTCGACAACATTTAAAAGTATGTCAGATGTTTCTGAGTTCAATCCTCTACGTCGCCATAAAAAAAAAAAAACTTTTATCTTTAATCCATCTGGGATCAATAAAAAGACGGGATAAAAGAAAGTATTAATGCAGATTGGCGCCTTTCACTGTGTTAATGTAGATTGACGCAGCTGTAAGAATGTCAGATCGGGTGCCTTGCAGTATGTTTCAGTTCGCTGCTTTCTGAGTTCAAATTGCGCTATGATTTAATCCATCGCCCGATTTGATACCAATATCGGGCACCTTCTCTGCCATTAGCGGAGTCAACTCTTTCACAAACATTCTGGTTTGGGAATACATTCCTCCCTCACTTCCATCAAACTCAGAAACCCTGCAACAGATCATGGATTCTGCTTTGCCTTCTGACCAAGAAATTAAAAGAAGAAAAAAATCTTCCAAAGCTTTATTATTTTAATCGATCGTAAAAGACGGCGAATATGACGTGTATATAAATACAGAAAGACAAAATAGAATAGACAGAACACGACCAGAGAGGAGTAGAGATATGAGGAACAGGAAGTTACTGAAGAGATCACAGAATGTGTGACGAAAGAACTCCGATAATAAAGTTAAAGTGGAGATCAAACAAATATTGCGTGTGCGTGTACGTATGTATGTATCTATGCGTACGCGCGTGCGCCTGTGTGTGTATGTGTGTGGTTTTTGCCTATATCAGAAAATAACTTAAACTTAATCAGACACTATCACTGTGTCTAAGCTAAGCTTCAGATTTAAGATGACTAAATGTATACCTTATGACGAACTACTCGCTAATTTAAAACTCGAAATACAGGAACAACATGAAGAACTTCCAAGGAACCCCTAAAGAAGCCCACTTCTTGTCCAAAAGCCAGAGCGTCTTTGTACACTTGAATAGGCCCTAAAACGTCTATGAAATGAAGCCACTCGCACAAAACATGGCAAATATTTACAAAGAAAAAAAAAGTAACCAAATAACCTTGAGGTTATCACCAAGTCTCAACACAGAATCTGCGTTCTAATCCTAAAAACTTCAGCCTCCCTACAAAGGTTACAAAAAGTTATACAGCCACCCCTCTACTAGATTAATAATCCAGACTAAACCACAATTAAGCAGATATTGAGAGAAAAATCGTAGACAGAATCATCCTCACAGTCAAAAACAATTCCTACCTATCATTGTGGAGTAATAGCATAGAGAAAATGTAAACTTTCACACAATTCGACGTTAACAACTAGCACCTTTCAATTGCTTGATCCAAAATTTATCACCTATATGGATCCAACATCTTGAGGTACGTTATAAAATCTGTAATTTTCTTCAATTACAGCTTATTGATTAAAAGTATTCCACTCATCCTTTTTGACCTCAACATGAGCACATTCGATTCAGCCGAAGAAAGTGACTTGATCGACTTATTCAAGATGAAATAAAAACAAAATCTCTTCCCATCAACAGAGATGACAGTTTTCTTTATTTTTAATCCTGAAAAGCATAAACCCCATCATTATAGAAAACAAAGAAAAAAAAAAACTAAGTACTTTAACTGTATTATCATCAACACCATCATTAAAGGAGTCGGTTTTCGAGTTATCTTAAATCTTACCAGCTCCTAATACCATCCGTTGAAGAAACGCAGCGAAACCTTGTAATATATACACACTTTATCGAATCATATAACTATAATTTAAAAGCCCTCCAAAAACATTTGGCTTCGTCCCGCTCAGCATTCATGCAACTAATATTGCTTTAGTGGTTTTAAATATAAAACACATTTCATAAAAAAACCATAAGAACTCCAGAACAAAAGAGACGAGATATGTTAAGCAAATCTCATTTAACTTTAAAGTAACAATACCCGTAGCTAATTCTTCCTAAATTCATTTTTAAAACAACACTTTATCAAAAAGGCGTTTGTACCTACATATAAAACACCTAAAGGCACCCAACTCCACGCTCAAAATGCAGCGAGAAAAAAGACAACACACATACATTTTTACTTCCATATTGATGCATCCAACACCAATAAACAGATTGTAAAAGAGAATATTAATTATCTAGATAATTAGTGGTTAATAAAAACATATTTTACCAATTTATGATTAGTTATTCGCGTTCAAATCTGTTAGAGCGCATATTAATACGTATAGTGCTTTCTCGATATTCATCTAATTCTTTGTGCACGCTTAAGCGCCCAGTTCTACGCACCTCTGAGTGTTTTTCTGTGTGTGAACATCTGTGTGCTCCTCATGTTACTGCCACATACATCATGCACTACTAGCAAGGCGGTGAGCTGGCAGAAACGTTAGCACGCCGGGCGAAATGCTTAGCGGTATTTCGTCTGCCGCTACGTTCTGAGTTCAAATTCCGCCGAGGTCGACTTTGCCTTTCATCCTTTCGGGGTCGATTAAATAAGTACCAGTCACGCACTGGAGTCAATATAATCGACTTAATCCGTTTGTCCCCTCTGTATGTAGCCCCTTGTGGGTAGTAAAGAAATAACACCATGCACTACTTTGATCAAATATCGAACACTCCTCAAACAGCTCTTCAACTTAGGCTACTGTCCATACGACGGGCTACTACAGATTTCGTCTAATCTAATTTCTCTCACAACATTCGGATTGAATGCAACTATGTTGAAAAAAAAAAAAAAAACTTACTCAAGTTGCCACGCAGAGGGATCGTAAACTGGAACCACAAGTTTAAGGAACGAGTTTCACACAAACACACCTATATGTAGGCGCGCGCACACACATGCAGGACAGCACACTCACATGCAGGCGCGCGCGCACATACATGCAGGTGCACGCGTACACATGCGGGGCGCGCGCATACAAAATAACCAAAACAAAATTATTTTACTCTTTTCTTCAAATGCTTGTTTGGAATGGGGAATTTCATAGCTAACTGAATTTATTTCAGTACTTGACGAGTAATTATCTTATCGATCTCAGAATGGTGTTGGATAAAGTTGACTTCAGTAGGATATGAACTCAGAAAAGAAATCAGCCTATCTGATACTTCATTACAAAACATAATTATCAGGATAATTTCTAGCATTAGAACAACGATAGAAACTTTTATAAGCGGGGAGCAAAGGTTAAATCAGAGCTTTACTGGTATTGTTTTATCGATCTCGGAAAATTAAACAAAGTCTACCACGGTGGGATTTGAAATCAGAATGTAAATAAATGTAACTAAAACCCGCAAGGTAGATTCTCCGCCGACAATGTACCAAACCCGCCAAATTTCTTTCACAATGAAAATATTTTATCCAATGCTGCAAAACATCAACTCTGAGGGTTTGTTTCTTTTTCTTTCTTTATCATTTTTCTTTTATCTATTTATTTATTACATTATTTCATTTAACCTTGAAAGTTTAGCCTTTAACACACACCATACAATATATATATATATATATATATATATATATTATATATATATATATATATATATATATATATATATGCAAGTGACAAGCTGACAAGCAAATGTTAGAATAAATTTCCTAGATCTAGTTCACTGAGACTAATCTTGAACTTTGCTCTTTGTTGAAGGATTTCAGAAATGTCTACAGCAGGGAACGTAGACAGTGGATCATAGCAAGGTTTCTTTGGCTTATTTATTTCTGTCGAGAATATCTTTTTTTCTTTTTCTGTCTATAATTATGTCAGCAAGTATAAACTCTGCTGATATTGTTACTTAGCTTGCAATGAATTATAAAGTAGGAAACAGACAGATAGGGATAATAACGAATGAAAAAATACATAAGAAAAATAAATGGGTAAGACTTCTAAACTTACGAATGCTATGATTCTATACTTCCCAAGTCAATCTTGGTTGAACAGATATATGACAGAAAGCATCCAAGCCACGGGCATCTCGTTTGATTTTCCAGAATGGTGTACCTTAGACAAGCTGTTCTTAAAAAGACAAATAGTAGTTTCGCTTCGAATATAAAAATTTTCTGCCTCTTTTTCACTCCTAATGAGAAAACAAAATAAAGTTTGCAACCCCTCTTTTATTTTTTACTTGCTTCGGTCATAGGACTGTGGCCATAATGGGACACTAACTTGAAGGGTTTTAGTCGAACAAATCGACCCCAAGACTTATATTTAAGTCTGGAACTATTCTGTCGGTCTCTTTTCCAGAGCCTCTGAGTTAAAGAATACGTCAACAAACTAATACCAATTAACAAGTGATGGAGTGAATACAAACTCAGACATAAAGACACACATATAAGATGGGTTTCCATCTACCAAATGCACTCACAAGGCAATGGTCGGCTCGGTGCTATAGTAGAATTGTCCAAGGTGCCATGCAGTGGAACTGAACCCGAAACCTTGGTATCGGACAAGTTAAAAAAGTTTGAAGCTATCTTAATTTAACATTACAATTCAACCACGCTTTTCAATCCTCACATCTCGACCCCTATGAGAGACACTGTCCAGGGCAATATTATATGTTTCCTTTTTTTTAAGGTGGTAGGATATGACTTCAGAATGATTTGGCCAGAATGTCTAGCATTTTGAGGAACTATCTAGAAGCTTCTCATCGCATCAAATGTAAAGTAGGATGGAAGGCTTCAGTACATCTATCGATGCCACATGAAAGATAATCTCATTATAAAAGAAAAATACAATAACGAAAAAAATAACGTAAAAACAATAGAAAGTTAACTAATGTATTATTAATGTACTGTTAATAATTATTTCTACTATAGACACAATGCTTGAAACTGTGGGGAAGGGCTAAGGCTTTAAATAACCCCAGTGTTCGACTGGCATTTTATGAACCCCGAAATGATGATAGGCAAATGAGAAATTTGAACTGGGAACGTAAAGCTGGAAGACATGCTACTAAATACTTAGTTTGTCATGCTAAAGAGTCTGCCAGTTCATCACCTTTAATGAACTATTCATAATGCTTTGTAGATATGTTTGTTTGGCAAATTACTTGATGAGAGGTCACGTGGTAAAAGTGATACAAAAGAATCGTAATTCGGACCATCCTGATAGTCGCTTTAAAATACATACATATTGTATATTGTTGTTATATTAACTTTTGTTATCTTTTGGTAGCACTGATATATATAAAAAGGGGAGAGAGAGGGGGGTGAGGATGAGGTTTTTTAAAAAGTGATAAACTATTTACAAAAAATGCCACTAACAGAATGTCACTAACCTTTGGTAGTATGGATTTCCTAAACCCTATTCTAGAAGGAACAGATAAAGAAACTATCCTAGTTAGCTTTGACATAACCAGTCTCTTCACAAATATCCCCTATGGATTAGAAACAGTAGAAATCCGGGTAGATAAATACCCACAAAGAATTCGGGAGAGGTTCCCAAAAGAATCTATACTTGAAGGATTATGGTTAGTACTAGAAAACAACAACTTCTTTGATAACCAATATTATCTACAAGTACAAGGAATGACAATGGGGACGAAAGTCGCACCAACGTTTGCGTCACTAGTAATGGGGTACCTAGAAGAAAAAATGTATACATTGTCCAGAATTACATTTGATCATTATTTACAAATCTATTTAATAGGGAATCTGGAAAAGACTCCTGAGTGACTGCTTCATATTTTGGAACAAAAGTAAGGAGGACTGTATAAGATCCCTTAAATTAATAAACTCAGGGCGGTGCCCCAGCATGGTCACAGTCTAATGACTGAAACAAGTAAGAAAAAACTCATTCATGAATCGCTACAATTTACTATGTATATAAATGAAAAGGAGCTCCCTTTTCTGAACATTCTCATGATTACTACCCTTCCCGTTCAAAAAGGAACATACTATTCAATATGGTAAGACATATATGCTCAGACGAGAGAAATGACTGGCAGAATTAAACATGTTCCTTCAAAAACAGAAATACCCACAAAAATTAGTAAATCATGACATAGCCAAAGCAAAAGAAACCCCAATCTATGACCTTACGGAGAAATACTTATGCTAAAGGTGTAAACGAAAATGCAAATATTCCATTTGTATTCACCTCAGAACCACAACTTCCCAATTCCATATTAATTCACTCTCTGACGAATAAAAAATTACAAACAACCGAAGACAACTACCAAAACCTCAAGAGACTTCTAACCAAGGCGAAAGTTACATCGGAGAAAGAAATAATACAAGTAAAAAACTTTGGAAACCCTTGTTGTGGGACATGCGAAATAAATGAGCAAAGAAAAATAAAACGGTTCAAGAATGGAAAGGAATTGAAAGTAAATGCGAAGTTAAATTTCAAAAAAAGAAACCCATTTACAGCATCACAGGTCAACCACACAATGAGAATTACATTGGAGAGACAGGGACAAAACTAACCAGTCGTGTAAACGTGCATAAATAATCAAATGTTCCATCTAGTAAACATCTTGACATTTATGCCATTGGAAAGTTTAAAATGTTCCTCTTTTACAAAATACATGATGAAACTATCAACTACGATAGGCATAAAAAGGACATTTTATAAGAATCCTAAATCCCAAACTAGCCCGGAAACAACACTATTATAAAAAAACCCAACTTTTTTATGCATTAGCATGAAATGCGTATATTTGAAGAGTTGAAAAATAAAAGCGCTTACTCACAAAATATACACAATCTTTCACAAAGGTTTCTGGCATTCTGTTAAATAAGACATGTTTTTAAATAGTTGATTATTTAAATTGCATTCGTACAGCAGACTTTTCAAGAAAGAAGGGTATAATTCAATGGGAGTTAGTAATTCATAAGAGAAGCTTTACTTTATAACATACATATTCGAATATAGTGATAGCGAATTATATATATATACATATATATATATATATATATATATATAATGTACTTGTTATTTTTCTCCTCGTGTGATTCCTCTTTCTTTCTGAAGAAGAAATATCAGTCTGAAATGTTGACACTAATTTCAACAGCTCAGACGGTAAACTTTATCCTTGCTCTGTTGTTCTTTCTGTTTATAATGTTTACTGACTTCAGATTACTCACACTCACACACACACACACACACACAATCTATGTATATAGATGCATAAGTACATGCATTTTCCTTATAACAGTTTGAATTGAGCCTCAGGTTATCTTTGATTGACCTGAGAGTAAACAACAGCAGCAGAAGTTGCAATACTAGCCTGCCCATATTAAGTCATCGCAGACCATTTAATTTGTTTTTCAGTGATCTTGGTGAAAAACCATGTAATACAGTTTGTAAATAGCTCTTTACCAGATGGTTTTCTCTAATTTTTAACTAATAAGAATTAGCAGTGTCTATATTAATCATTTTGTCTCGTATGTTGAGGTTACTAACCTCTGTGGGATTGATATATAAAGAACTTTATTGTTATATGTCAGAGTTTAACTATTCAAATTTCTGTTGATTAATATTTACAGTATTTTATTCGCATACATGAAAGTATCGTTGCGGATGTTACAAAACCTAGGAGTGGCATTTGTATAAAATTT
The DNA here is from genome assembly GCF_001194135.2 of Octopus bimaculoides. Classification (NCBI taxonomy): domain Eukaryota; kingdom Metazoa; phylum Mollusca; class Cephalopoda; order Octopoda; family Octopodidae; genus Octopus; species Octopus bimaculoides. The sequence continues at coordinate 32,633,450 of NC_068982.1, forward strand.
GACTAGAAGTTTGTTCAGAGATACCATATTTTGTTGTTATGTTTACATCCAAGATTATCAATCCCCTAAAACGACACAATACCTTCTTGTGTCGTTTTAGGGGACTTCTGTCGTTTTGGGTATTCATTAATGTGATTGTATGACTCCTATTTTTATATATTTATCGAGAAAAGCACTATTTGTTGATTTACGATGAACTTAGCTTAACACTGTGTTTATACACCATCATTCTTATGTACTGAATGATAAAGAAAGTCTTCCTTTAACATATGTAGCTTTTGTTTCTTATGAGATCATCTGTACAAATGGTTAATTTGGTCAATGGTACTCCTTGAGGGCATTGAGAGCTCACAAGAGATGGTAATATCAGGTCAGGGGCGTCAGGTATCTAGAGGTTATCAAGATTTTACTTAGAAATACAGAATTTGATCAGATACAATATTTATATTCTACACATATTTTCAAAATCTTTTTTGGGATTAGAATATGAATAGGATAAAGTGCTATTAGTGAGCAGAATCAAGAGTAACAATGCACCAAGGTTTTATATAACTTCGTTAGATAAACTGTCACATTTTCTGCAAGAATATAGGAGGCAAAAGTTTATGCAAATACGTAAAGAGGTACATGTTAGATGGAATACTGTATGAAAATATGGACAATGAGCCACCGAATGAAATTAACTATATGATTAAAGTAATCTACTGTCTTTTGTGAATCTTCAACCAAAAAA
>NC_068982.1:32634451-32635864 GCF_001194135.2 Octopus bimaculoides
TATATATATATATATATATATATATATATATAGTGAGTCACTTATTTATCCTAGACAAAACCTCTTTTACTCAAAGTACATAAACACGAGCCCAATTTTCGGAGGAGAGATTTAGCCAAATTCTGATAATCCACGGCATAAGCCGAAAATTTGTTGTGAGTTGTCATTTGATTAAGTCATTTCCGTACTTGACTAGTACTTATTTTATTAATCCCGGGCGGGTGTAAAGCGAAGTTGACCGTGGCGTGATTTGAACTCAGAATAAGAAGGAGTTTGACCAAAAATACTTGGACGCGTGTGTGCGTAAATCACGTACATAAATCACAACCATTCTTTACATACACTAATTGCGTATATGTTCATGTTTATATGTGAACATCTTTTAGTAATATTGAGGCAGGCTAAACTTTTGTCATACAAAATACAATTTATAGAGATACATCAAAGTAAATAAATGTTTCGTTTCGCATTTTCATTTCACTTCACACTCACACAAACACGCGCGGCAAAGTGCACACACATACACACACACACACAAAATGCTGTTTATCTTGGAGTCTCTCCAATTGCCCTCAGGAATTTCAATTGCACTTTCAGCATTCAACTACCCCTTGTTGTTTGTGATTCATTGCTTGTCTCCACCTTGAAACCAGCTGACTCACTCATGTCAGCCAACACGATTTTGCCCTTTAACAGTAATGAACGTTGTAATGCAGAACATCTACTCAACCCGCCCACCAGTGCTTAAGTGTATGACCAATCTGATGAATTAAACAGAAAACAATGCATTTTTTGCAGTATAATTTAGAATAGACATTCACATATGATGTGTTACGTATTTAGATGCAACATGTGATATGCAAAGGGTTAAATGCTTATAAAACCATTGAGACAAGATATGACAAAACATGTTCGTACAACAATACATGATACGTGTGAACCAAAAGATAACTAGCATAAACGAAAACGGCCATGAACTCATTTTATGCGCACATACTAACACAATATCACTATAAAGACCAATACACTCACAGATACACATACACACGACCAAATCCTTATACCGTTTTAAGTTGCATTAGTTATACGTAACACATTACTGAAAAGCAAAATATGTCAGAAGAGCAACGTCGGATAGAATGGCATTCAGAATTTATTGCTGCTCTTTGCGCTGCAGGTTCAAATCCAACTGCGCCTAGCTTTGCCTTTCAACCTTTCATCTCTATAATTTGTATCTTGACCTACAAAAATTTAACCTGCGTTGAATATTTCTGTTAACAATAGTATATGTGAGATTGATATTTACATGTAAAATACAAATGCTTTATGCACAAGCACACTTTTTACGCACGCACACACACACACGCACACGCACACACGCACACGCACGCACACACGCACACACACGCACAC
>NC_068982.1:32635875-32640617 GCF_001194135.2 Octopus bimaculoides
CACGCACACGCACGCACACGCACGCACACGCACGCACACGCACGCACGCACACACGCACGCGCACGCACACACACACACACACACACACGCACGCGCGCGCGCGCACGTAAATGTTGCACTGAAGCAGAATCATTTTTGTCAAATTGAAATTATTTGTGCGGATGTAATTATTAGTGCTATACTAGAGTTGCAGATTGGTATGCGTGCTATAACACCAGACAATAATCTTTACATATATGTTCCGGCTCTTTGCCTTTTGAAGCTAGAACTAATTCCGGCTATTTCTCCCGCCCACATCGTGGAGGGAAATGGATCATTCGGAACCTGAGTGACAGAACCTGACAACTTCATTGTCAGGAGGGCTGCCGGAAGGGTTTAAGCAATGTCACGATTGTATCACATACATATATGAATGCAAACTCTTTCTGCCACAAGGTCCACTCCTTGTTGGGGTACGGTAGCTTGTGTGCCCCGCAGGCCTTGAGAGCTATACCAGCTGAGTTGAATATATCAAGGGGCAGAAGTTAAAGATCAAAGGATGAAAAAAAGTTACAGAAGCATCGATGACAATTCAAAACTAACAAGACCTGAGAATAGAAAGCCTTACACCCGAGAGCTGAGAACAGTGTAGACAAGTCGTCGATGGTCTATGCTGTGTACGGAATGAAGGGCTTGAGTAAGTAAGTAAAAACAGGAACTTCACTGAAACTGGATAAAGGATATTACAGAAAAAAGTCAAGTAAAATAGTGTTAGATGATGGCTGTCATCTTCTAATACTAAAGAAGTTATGTTACCATTGTCTTTTTTTTTTTCTAAAGTGCTACGTTACTGTTTGATGGCAAATAGGTGGAATTTGAACTCAGAATACACAAATCCAGAACAGATGCCGCAAGTTCTCTCATCCACCAATCCATAGCATTGGTCTGGTAGTTTTGTTTATCGATCTCGAAAGTTTGAAAGTAAAGTTAACCTTGAAACTCAGCGCAGAGAGCCGGAACAAATACAGTAAGGCATTTTATCCAATACTCTGCCAATTCTTCACCTTAAATCAAGAAGTAATCAAAGAAAAAGAAAAAACACTACTCACATATGACACTATGAAAACTATAGAGGTGTACATGGTGTCGCAGTGGAAAAAACTACGTATATTATTCGGAAATGAGACAATTTTTTGAAAATAATAATAGCTTCAAATTTTGGCTCGAGGGCAGCAATTTTAGGGAAAGGATATAGTTGGTTATATCACCCCCAATGCTCAACTGGTACTTATTTTATCGACCCTAAAAGGATGAAAGGCAAAGTTGACCTTGATGGTATTTGAGTTCTGAATGTAGAGTGGATATCTCGCAAAGTATTTTGTCAGATACGCTGAAGATTCTGTCAGCTCACTACTTAAAAAAAAAATTATATCTAATGCTAGAATGATGCCACAAATGAGTCAAAAATTGAACGTGAAGTCCCTCTCTGTACAGGATGCTTTTCTGAGCTCTTAGATCAGCCTCAAGTAGTTAAGGAAGAATCCTGAGCATAGCTTTATAGTTGAAAAGCACAAAATCAGGCATCGGGTATTTGACTTAATCAAGAGTACATGTAAAGGATGAATATTAAGAGCAAATACAGAATACGTTACACATTTTATAAACATGTAGGCGCATACTGAATAACTGTACGTACACACATATTTCTCGGTCGTAAAATGTTTCATCGACGGTTTGAAGCACGAACAAAAATATCAGTTACATAACAATCATATGAGGCAGGACAGCAATCGACTAGACATAACGATCTACAATTAAGAATTGAAGTGAAGATATTAGCATGCATTGATATCACACTATCAGAAGATGCCAATCGTTTAAAAACTATGCCGAGAATGTGTGTGTGTGTGTGTGTGTGATATCGAGATGAACGGTACCAGAGAATTGGAAGTAAAGGTAGTTCCTGTTGTGTTTGGAATGCCAAGTTCCCTAATATTTATTTTACGGCTCCCAGAAAAAATATTCCTATAAGAGACTACAGAAGATCTTCACAACTAGGAAAAAATATATGAGAGTTCCTTATATAAAGTAATGTTTGCGTTTTGTTAATATCTATTTTCTTAGAAAATATTGACAGAAAAGCCACGAAATATAACTTGTGTTATTATACTACCATTACTACTTCCGTTGCTATTGTTAGTCGAACTAACCACATAATTTTTTTTTCTAAAAGTTTTGTGGAGTAGGGTTATTCTATGACTGATCCCAGCACTAGACCAGTATCTTATTTTTTCGACTTCGAAGGGCTGAAAAGTAATGTTGACCACAGTAGGATTTGAACTCAGAATGTAAAATGCCGGAAGACAAACTGGACGTTGATGGATATTGAACTGAGAAACAAATCGAGCACTATGAAACAAAAACAAAAAACCAAACATGAACTATGTAAATTAGTCAAACGAGATTTCATCCTTCTACATCGCATATTTAATTTTTTCATCATTTTCGTATTAAACATAAAAATAATATGAGACATTTACTGACTGCAAGTCAATATAATGACACATATATAACAGACATCACGAGGTTAATTTTAGTTAATTAAAGTTAATTTTATAGAAACAATAATGTATATATCTATATTAGATAGTATTAGAGGGAATAATTAAACCAAGTATCAGATGGTGTCTTTTATGCAGGAATAATAAACAATCGATTCTATTTTTGACGTTGCAATACAATTGGATAAAAGTTCTCATAACAATGGCATAAATTCACCAAAATTTCTGCGACGGAAAAATAATAAAGAACCATACCGTTCAAAACTGTTTGAATATCGTGCTACTATATAAGAAAATAAATCTAAACAAAGGTAGTTTTCTTCGAAAACCTATGCGAAGGGTGGGGGATGCCAAATCCAGCCATTCCAGCATTAATTTTATGAATTACGAACATAACTATACCAGAAATAAAAAAAAAAATTTAACTAACAATCACGATATAATATAAATTAAGATAATAAAAATATCCCTTCAGACGGTTTACTTCTACCTTATGTAATAATACGAAACTGACTTAGCAACAACGAGGTTTTGAGTTCAGTACCAATCTGCGACACATTGGGTAGGTGTCTCTTACTAGTCCCGAGTTGATCAATGCATTGTGAGTGAATTCAGAAATCCGTCATGTATATGTATAAGTAGGTGTGGATATCTTTGTGCTTGTGTTTCTCCCTTCACCGCCGTTTGACAACCGTTATTGCTTTGTTTACGTCCCCGTAAGTTAGCGGATATATATATATATATATATATATATATATATATATCCGTTGATTGTAGGTAAAAAGAGCGCTCAGTACCATAGCAGAGATTAATAAAGTATTCTGTTTTAGTCGAATCAGTCTCCTGGTACTCTAAGTTTCGACTGTATATGCACAGGATTTTCAACGAAGTCAAAACTTGCCTGAAGACTGTGTACACATGGTGTGTGTGTGTACTGTATATATACATCTCTTTTATCTTTTACTTGTTTCAGAAATTTGACTGTGGCCAATCTGGGGTACAGCCTTGAAGGGTTTTAGTAGAACAAATCGACTCCAAGATTTATAGCAAAGAAGAGCACACATTCACTCTCTGCGCGCGATTAGACTCGGAAAGTTTGTGAGGAACCCGTCGACCCAGTTTGCTGACTTTTCCGATAGCATGCAGGTGTCGATGAATGCTTGAATGACCAAATCCAAGCTTTTCTGCTATTTCCTCAACAATTACGATGGGATTTTGTTCCACCAGGATTTGCACTACGTCTTCGTCGATCTCTAGGGATCTTCCAGGACGAGGTTCATCTTCTAGGCTCGGAATTTCTGGAACCATCGTTGACACTGGCTTATGCTTATTGTCCGATCCCAATATACTGCATTAATATCCTTCGCATTTTCCGTTGCGTTGTTGTCTTTATTGAACTCACAAGGCAAAAGATGCTGAATATGCTTTGTCACTTCCATTACAGCTTTGAAAATACGAACTGCACTCTTCAAAACTTACCCTAACAAGAAGTACCTGATTTTATAGCAAGATGGTGCAGGTAGTTTATCCCATTCCCCTCCGACTTTTAGTTCATGCAATTGAAAAAAAAACCGCATTATTTATGGGATGACCCAATAATTCCTAAGCCTGGTACTTATTTTATTGATCTCTACAACACTGGCTGTCAAGCGGTGGAAGGGTACAAACACAGACAAACACACACACACACACACACACACACACACACACACACACCACATTTATATATATACGACGGGTTTCTTTCAGTTCCCGTCTAACAAATCCACTCAAAAGGCTTTGGTCGGCCCGACGCTGTAATAGAAGACACTCGCCCAAGGTGCCACACAGTCGGACTGAACATGGAACCACGAGGTTGGGAAGCAAGCTTCTTACCACACAGCCACGCCAGTGCATATATATAAATGAAAGTTGCATATAAAGAGCGACAGAATGAGAGACTATAGAAAGACTTGTGTACAAAGATATATAACTAAGTAACACCCATCTAGACATACGTTTATAGATATTTGTACTGAATGCGCTTTTTCTCCCTTTACACATCTGTCTGTGTGTTATAATAATGAATTCAAACTACGTAGTGATATTATGAAATCGTTTAATATAATAAAATAAAATTTTGGTACCGTCCGTGCACTGGTCCTTAGCGTAACACAAAATAACCACACACACACACACACACACACACACACACACACACA
>NC_068982.1:32641168-32642069 GCF_001194135.2 Octopus bimaculoides
ATATATATATGAGCATCACCTGAGACCTCAAGCTTCCTTAGCAGAGCCATCTCTGTTGCTAGCATTGGGTGCAAGTTTGCACTTTCAAAGTCGCTTTTTTACTTCTACCAGTTTTGGGGAACCCGTAAAGGATTATGAACAATACCTTCCATCCTCACAACAAGATTTAAAATAGTTGATTATGATCAACTAAGCTCTTTCCAGATCCCAGAGAGATGACAAACTTTTGTCCCTCAATAGGATTTGAACACAGAACGTAAAGAGATGTAACTGAAGACCTTTAAGTATTTTTATGCTGTTCACCCTGCAAATTGCTTTATTTGTAGAATTCAAATTTGAAATAAGATTTTATTCGCTTTTGATAAATTTTATTTAAGGCGTTCTTATATTTTGCGTTTAGCATTCTCCCTTACCTCTCTAATGCCATTTGCCCATTAACATTTCAAAACCTTAACTCTCCCATCATTATGATGATGTGATGTTGATGACCTTAACGCGCGTTGCATATGACGTTGAAGGATCGTGCGAACAATGACTAATAAAAATCATCATTCTTTTATTCTTTTACTTGTTTCAGCCATTTGAGTGCGGCCGTGCTGGAGCACCGTCTTTAGTCGAACAAATCGACCGCAAGACTTATTCTTTGTAAGACTAGTACTTATTCTATCGGTTTCTTTTGCCGAACCGCTAAGTTGCAGGTATGTTAACATACCAACATCGGTTGTCAAGCGATGGTGAGGAGCCAAATACAAAGACACACATACATATATATACACACACTCATAACGGGCTTCTTTCAGATTCCGTCTACCAAATCCATTCACAAAGCTTTGGTCGGCCCGAGGCTATAAAAGAAGACACTTGCCGAAGGTGCCACGCAGTGGGACTGAACCCAGAACCA
>NC_068982.1:32642079-32642299 GCF_001194135.2 Octopus bimaculoides
CACAAAGCTTTGGTCAGCCCGAGGCTATAAAAGAAGACACTTGCCGAAGGTGCCACGCAGTGGGACTGAACCCAGAACCATGTGGTTTGGGAAACAAGCTCCTTATCACACAACCGCTCCTGCGCCCATATATGTCGTATGTAAATATATATATATATATATATATATATACACATATATGTGTATATATATATATATATATATATATATATATATATAT
>NC_068982.1:32644307-32647548 GCF_001194135.2 Octopus bimaculoides
ATATATATATACACATATATGTATATATATATATATACATACATATATATATATACACATATACATACACATATATATATATACACATATATGTATATATATATACATACATATATATATATATATATATATACACATATATGTATATATATATATATACACATATATATATATATATATATATACATATATATATATAGGTAAAAAATTAATGATTACGTGCGTTACATAGATAAAATGTTCAGTATTAGACAAAAAGACAACAAGCGGAATATATGACATACCTATATATATATATATATAATTAAAAAAAAAAAAAAGTCAATTCTTCGTCAGCATTCGGCCAGAGGGTCAAACGCAATTTCAGCCATTACCGGTAATGGCTGAAATTGCGTTTGACCCGCTAGCCGATAGCTGATGAAGAATTGGTGACCCTTTGTGTTTTTTGTTCGCCTGTGTATTTAGTATATGTTCGTTTCCCATATATATATATATATATATATATATGCATATTTTATTACTGCTATTATTTAAATATTATTTCATATGCTATTGGTTTTACTTTGTGTGTGTGTATACGTGCACGTGTGTGTCTGTGTTTATATAGCAATCTTTATACCTTATTTAACGTGAATGCGTTATCAGAACGCCGAATACTGCAGTATTTGCCTTAAGAGATCCTGTCATTTAGAGGTACAATGCTAAGAGCACAGAAATTACTGCTAGCATTCGAGAATCGTGTAGTATGGGTATCAGAAGTTCCAGATCACGATATCTCAGGATACATGCCCTTCTTGAGAGGTAGGCGTCTCCTCGCATCTTGCCAGTAAATCGAATAATACATCCACGTAAAGATTATCACTTCCGTCACTAATATTTATTTTGTAAAAAGCCTTCTTGCTATTTGCGACATTAGTGGCTGAACGGTCACTGCTCTTCTATATAACTTTAACAGTGAGATTCAGCTGCTATGAGGAAGGAAAGCGGTCGCCCGTCACTGAAAAATCGCAGGTATACTCATTTTTAGCAGTTCCGGCACCCATGCTAAATGGTTCTTTTCTGCTAGTGATATTTGCCTGTGCTCTTAGCGCTGTACATCTATGAAATGGCCTCTCAAGACGAATACGGCGTTCTAATAATACGTCCACGTGAAGTAGGATACGATGATTGCCTTTCGACATTAATAGCACTTCCGTCGCTTATATATAATTAAAACATTGTTGACAATAAAAATAGGTATACGTAATTCGCTGTATACGAGTACGCTATAAACAGAATTTGCTGATAGATACTAACCTATATCCACCTACATACAAATATATTCGAAAGCAAATGTACACAAATATGCAAAAATAAATGCACCCACTCTGCTCAAACCATCTGCTAATCTTCTGCTGTTCTTGTATATCCTTGACACAATTCCAACAGCCAAATACAATGTGAAGCGAAGCAACATTCTCATTAATGGTCGAGGAAAGCATACACACTCACAGGTGCTATTCCTGTATTAAAATAGACACGCACCTTAGTCACACCTGACTATTATAACAGCATGATTCCACCAGAAGCAGATATAATGAAAACTTCCTCACCGCTTTTTTCTCTTTATTTTTTTTCTGTTTTTCTTGTTGCATATTACATGCTAGCGGTAAAAATAAATAAACACACATACTTCATTAATTTTGCATATCTTTCTACTTTTATAAAATCAAATATAGAATATTATTCTTGTTTTTCCTTGCGGCCAGGATGAAGCACGATCTTCGGTGGGATTTAATCGATGGTAACAACCCTTAATTTTTGTCAGGTATTTATGTTATTGGTTTCGCACGAATTAAGACGGAAGGAAAAGTCGACGCGCTGTAAAGGAACGCGACTGAAGGGAATTATAAAACCACACCTACATAGTGTTTTGGATCGATGCAGCGATTTTGTCATCCCTCACCGATTTATACATACACATACTTATAAACACACCCGCTCAGAGACATGTGTATATATGTGTGTGTGTGTGTGAATTGCTCGAAATACGGAGTAGAAAAACAGCCGACAACTGATGAAGGGTCGTTCTTTATGCTGCTTGTCCTGTTTTCCATTTGTTTTATTCGTTCGTAAAAAAAATGTTCGTATTCCATGTTTTCGTTCTATGATGTCCTGTAACCATATATGCATATGTAACATTCATGTGTGTGTGTGTGTGTGTGTGTGTGTGTGTGTGTGTGTGTGTGTGTGTGTGTGCATATATGTATGTATGTCTATATGCACACACACACACATATATATTTATATATACGACGGACTTCTTTCAGTTTTCATCTGCCAAATCCTCTCACAAGGCGTCGGTCGACCCGAGGTTATAGTTGAAGACGCCCAAGGTGCCACGCAGTAAGACTGAACCCGGAAACGTGGCTGGTTAGCAAGCTACTTACCACAGTCACACCAGGGCCGGATCAAGACCCATAGAGGCTCTAAGCACTTAAAAGTATTCAACCCAATATATAAAAAATAAACCATAAAATAATTTTTCAGTTTTCAAAATGAAACAAACTAACAGTAAGATGGAAAATAATGTATACTTCCACTTTATTTATATTTGGAAAGTTTTCTCCAGCTTTCTTTAATTGCAAAAGTCTGAACAGATCTTCGAAATTAATCTTACGTAACGCATCTGCTTCTCTTCTTAGTAAAAATAAAGCATCCAGCCTGCCTTGTCGCACAGTTGTTTTGGTGAGATTTTTAATATACTTCAACTGAGAAAATGAACGCTTTACTGAGGAATTTGTAACCATTAATGTTAAAAGTATACGAACGATAATGTCTACATTTGGAAAGGCACACTCAATAATGTTTATTTTAGCAAGTTTGAAACGAGTTCTAATGTGCCGTAAACTAGTTATAATTTGGGTGGTGCACACCCTTCCCTCAATGCCCTAAGCACATGCTTATTTTACTTGTGGGATAAACCAGCGCTATATAAGACCTATCATACTTATAGGGGATGTGAGTTTGTTCCACATGTACCCTTTGAACTTTTCTATCCAAAGAGTTTTTAAACCAAATGTTTATATTCTATTATATATAGCTTGTTTCGAGATCCACTCTTCCATGTTCTCTCGTACTTTATAAAATCTTATGACGTCAAGTATATATATTTATCTAAACAATAAGGATTGTTACGAATATGCATAGCATTACATTTATTCCTTATATATATATATATATATATATATATATATATATA
>NC_068982.1:32647813-32651033 GCF_001194135.2 Octopus bimaculoides
CATATACATCATACAGTTGTATTCTGGATGTCTCACTCTGGCAATAAAAACAGTTGCACATGTTCCTTGTTGTTAGATAATTAATCATTATAAAAAAGTTAGATTCAATGCATGTATATAATTGGTAGTGTAACCCTCGTGAAGTACAACAATATTTGTTCCAACACAGTTTTACATGATGAGAAACATATACAAGAACTCTGGGTGCCTATGAGAGGGCAGGAAAGCGAGAGAGAGAGAGAGAGAGAGAGAGAGAGAGAGAGAAAGAAAGAGAGATAGAGAGTTAGTAAATGGTAAACAACAGCAAGCATTTATTGATGGAAGGACTCGATACTAGAAAAAAAATCAAATTTTATATAAACTGGTGTTGGTTACGGTTTCTGAGAAGCGAATACTGATTAGGATTGCAAGTGGAGACAACTGAAATGGAGTTAATTGTAGACACTTGTATCGGAGTGTTGGTGCCATAGTTCTCCGGATTATTGTTTTTTATTTATTTATTTATTTATTTATTGTAGCCCCAAGTCAACTCTGATCGCTGGTATTTTTTAAGAGTATTAATTATTTACATGCTATTATATATAGCTTTATTATTTTCTGCGTCCTATCCATCTCAAAAAGGGGACAGTATTGTGTGAACTAGAGATAAAATTTGGTTATTATTTCTAGCAGATTGATCGGTAACAGAAAGGCTCTTTTGAGCTATATATCATACGGTGGCTCAGCTTTGCAGTACATAGATGATAAATTAACTTGTTCGACAACATGTTCCTGCGTCTCCCTAAAGAATATCAAAATACTAACCACTACCCACCCACCGTTTGCCAATGTTTAAAAGATAATCTTTCTGTCCAACTAGAAAAAAAAAGCAAATGAAATTAGATTTCCAAAAGAAGCAAACAAAACTGGATTGGCAGAATTGTTAGAGCAGCAAAAAAATGTCTAGCAGCGTGTGACTGAATTCTTTACATTTTGAGTTCAAATGCTACCGATGTCAGTTTTGATTTTCATCCTTCCAGAGGGTCATTGAAATCAAGTGCCAGTCAATGGGGTTAGTCGATGCAATCCGCTAACCCACTTCTCTTAAAATTGTTGGCCTTGAACCTAAATTTAAAATTGTTGTAGTTATTGTTATTGCCTCTTGTCCTAGACAAACGTGATTACATACAACTGCCAAGTTTGGATTCCATTTTATGTTTTTTTTTAGCCAACAAATTGGAGTATTTATTTTGTCATATCACATACAAATGAAGGTATAAACTGTATTTTAACACGTTTTGCCCGGTTTAGGTGACAAGCATGAAGAAATATCTTAGAACAATATATACTTTTTAAATTGATTAGCTTGCTTTCGGCACAAAGTGCTGATGCAAGATAGAGGCAACGTCCTCTCTGTCTAAAACTTTAACAAAAAAGAAAAAAAATGAATGTGAACTAGAATACTTTGCACAACGATACATGTAATTTAATTGGAAAAGAAAGACCTCTTTGTTGATAATGATAGTAAAAGAACAGTTTCAGTGTATCAGTTAGCAATAACAACACACAGAGCTTTGTACATATGTACATACACATCCGTACACTCACACGCGCACACACACACAAACAGCATTGTAGATATCGCTTCAAATAAGGCGCTTTGGGAGAGGGAAAGGGTAAACAGAGAAAAGAACTCTTGGCAGTGTTGTGCTTACAAAGAGCTTTGTATCCTTGCACGATGAATTAGTCTAATGTCGGAAAAGGAGATATGTGACACACTTCTACCTCGCGAAGAGAATGGAAGTCCTCCATAACCCTAGAAGACGAACAGAAACACACGAACCGATATATGGAAGTGGGTAGCTTCAATCGGACCAAGAGAATGCATGCAGTGGCATTCGCTTATTTTCAAGATCGAAGACGAAACAAAACATCGTGTAGAAGCAGTGCAATGCAGACTACAGTTTATTGGGTTATACTGAAATAAATGGGTCAGTGCAATGCAAGAGTAAAAGTAAGAGTGTACTATGAGAAGCAACACTGATCTTCAGGTCCGAAGGAGTCAGCATAGATTTGGAAATTGGTATGTTCCTTCAATGAAAAGCGTTATGTGCCTAAAATGCTATTCCAGAGATATAGCCTAAATATAGCAGAAGCAAAAACAATGAAACTGTTGGTGCAGGATAGAAAGACCAGCAGTTAGAATTGCGTCAGTTGTGTCTCCTCCGAGTGTTTTGTGCTAGCGTTTAATTCCAGGTCAATCTTCATCGAAAAGGATCCATAATCAATGTCTATTTTTTATATATAATTTCTTAGTCTCTTTTTAAGATAAAAGATTGTGATTTAATGAATATTTGGCTCCTATCTCTAGCATGTCAAACGTTCACATGGTGGATACCACGTTGTCTGTAGCAGAAACACTCGAGGTTCAATGCAGATGCCAAACAACTTTTTCCGTGGTACTTATAATATCGACTGGTGGGACATACAAGCTAAAACCAACAGCTCGGGGCCTCTATATATCTCATAAGGCAAGGGATCTGCTCCTAGAAAGTTCAATTCCAAGGGACCTCAGTAAGGCCTCTTTATTTTGAAAGAGGAACAACATCAACAAGCGCAACTACAGTAAAAATAATATACGCATTTAATGTATGGTTCAGAAGTATACAGTTCCTTAAACTTCTTTTGAATGTGTGTATTCCTCAGGGAGAAAACAAGCCCACCCATTCTTAAGAGTAGTTTTGTTAGAGTGATACCAAGGAATTTATATATCATAATATATATGAAATGATATTCATCAAGTGAATTTTATTATTTAAATTTATTTTAAGGCGGTGAGCTAGCAAAAGCGTTAGCACGCCTGGCAAAATACTTAGCAGCATTTCGTTTGTCTTTACGTTCTGAGTTCAAATTCTTCCGAGGTCAACTTTACTTTTCGGACTCAATAAAAGGAGAACCATTCAAGTGCTGGGTTTCGACTTACCCCTCCCTTCAAAAGTTGATGGCCCTGTGCAAAAGTTTGAAACAATTATTTTTAATTTATTTATCACATTACGGCAATACAGATATACACTAATGACATCACAGACGCTGTCTGTTAGAATGCAAAGAGTCGGAAAAGATACTGAAGACGTCCTGTCCGATGGTCCAACAATCCTGCCAAACAGTCGACCTAAACTGGAAATTTACTTGTCGACCTCCGAGTGCCAAAAATGCAAAGTTGACCTCAGCAGTATTTGAA
>NC_068982.1:32651315-32658531 GCF_001194135.2 Octopus bimaculoides
TATATATATATCCTAAAGTTTTCTGTCCAATGCTCTAAACCCTTCTGATACAAACTTGTCCGAGACTGCATCTGATTCTATCGTACAAACTTCCTGTTTTAAAGTGATCTAAATTAAAAATTTATCTCAAATTTTCATGTTAACTTATGTTCTATATGTTCCAAATGTCACCTTAATGATTCACCTTAATGATACTGAAGGAAAAAAATAGAAAAGAAACGGACACCAAGAATTAAAAAGGTTAAGTCATAACGTTCAGAAACAGTATGGATGCCTTTCTGCTTTTTCATGTTGCTGTACAGTTGATTTTTAACCTTCATTTCATTGCAGTTGAACTTATAAGTAGCTGGCAAGATACTGGAATTTTATTCAATTGTCTGTACCATTCCTTTTGGCACTGTGCCAATGCTAAAAACCACCATCATTATCATCATCATGCTTATTATTATTATTGTTGTTAAATTATATTGTTATTGGCTGGGTAAACATGTAAGTTACAGACGCGATCGAATGATAGCTATTTTACAAGAAACCATCTTTACATGTCTAAACAATAGGGAATTGTAAAAATTATGACCATCTTTTCTTCGAATCATCAGCTGAGCAATTGATGGAAAATACGCGTATTTCAAACGACCAAATGAAACTGCTTCTTATATTTAAGTATTTTCTACCGTAGAGTCGTGTTGATCAATAACCTTAAACTTCTGAATTTAGTATACATAAGTTTTATAAAAAGCTCACCGTATCTATGTAAATATGTATAGTTTATTTTGGGCAAAAATCCTCGAATTGCACGTTTAAAAGATCCTATACTTCTGACCGGCTACCATATGTTAATTATATCCAAGGGTAACTCAGGGTATGGGTCTGCATGCGGAATTTATTTCTGCTTAGGGTTAATATAGTTGTAGTAATAACATGAGGATGGAAGTTGACAATCTTTGATGATATATCAAAACATGTTTCTGCACCCAACACCAGCGTCAAGTTGCAATTTTCATATAACATCAAGATTACTCTTAATACTTATGTAATTGAATATTTTTTAACAGCTCTCTGTGGTCACTTCATTGAGTGACGTCTGAGAAAGACTGCCAAAAATGTTACGGGATTCATCAATTCAAAGATGTATTGAATTGATTTCATTCCACAAAAAGAATTAAATTATTTAATTGGTGGAGAGTACTGTACATCCTTGAATTTATGAATCCTGTAAAATTTGACAATCTGACTCGGACTCCACCCGACGAAGAGACCACAAAGAGTTGTTAAAAATATTGAAATACATAATTATTAAGAGTAATCTTGATGTTATATGAATATGAAAATTGCAACTTAATGCTGGCGTTGGGTGCAGAAATATATGCTGTGACATATCATTAAAGATTGCCAACTTCCGTCCTCATGTTATAGAGAATCAAAGACGATGTATGAACGCTAAGCTTTTGCCGAACGACCTGCACAAATGATTTGTTTATAGTGATCAAATGTCCGTGCTGCACATTAGCTCACTCTCTCCATCAAATCGACGTTGTCCGAACAGGTGCACTGCGTGCCACTCGTCAGGTGTCGAAGTATATTTTCCATTTGTCTTGTCCGCTTATGTTCTGGTGTTTGCTAAATTTTTTCCGGAGAACATTATTCTTCTTTGTGGTTGGGTCGTTGATGACCTCTTTCTAGCATATTGGATGTCCACTTAGTGGTCATCCCTTCTTATACGCATGTAATACAATTTATCTGGATTTTCAGATTTTTTATATGCTAGGCCACTGGTTTTAAATTGATGTTAAATTAATATTCAATTTATCACCCTCAGTATATAAATATATATACATATATATATATATATGAGAGAGAGAGAGAAAGAGAGAGAGAGAGAGTGGAAGGTGTGTATTCCTATGTGTGAATGTGTGCGTTGATGTATATCGGTGAAGTATATAAACATTGTCGAGATAAACCAGAAGCCGGTACTTCATAATTGAAATCCCTTGGGATATTTGTTCTAATCCAAATTACATACACTCCCTCGTCACTCTGGCTGTCAATAAATAATAATGCAAACCACTGGAAACTCTAACTAAACTGTGATAATGGAATATAGAAAATAATAAAATATATATAATCCATCAAAAAATTACCACTTAATACATTTGAATGTTAAAATTCCTTAGTATCACACAAACCAAGACCACCCATATGATTGGGCACTCTTGTCTTGTCCCGTCGGGAATACACAAATACTCGAAAGAGAAATATTACAGTATATATTTCATGTACTGTGGTGTTTAAGGTGTACATTTATGCCTTATACATAAACGGAATATTAACGCTGATGTTGATGTTGCCTTTGCTGAAACTTGATCGAACCAGCCTATAATCATGTTTTACAACTGCGACCACTTTTTTTTCTGTGTATTCAGGACGGTATTGCCTAATGTGTTTTCTAAGTTAGTAAAATGCTATTTGAGCGTAGTTTGACTGTTAATTCTACCAGATCGAGTGGCTGCCGAGAGGCTCCTGCGTCACTCTGTATATATTATATTTTTTTAAGTTTTGACAGGAAAGCTAATAATAATAATAATAATTTCATTTATTTGCCATCAGGGTGAATAATCCTTTCTACTACAGACACAAGGTCTGAAATTCTGTGGGGAGGGAACCGCTAAGCATTTCTCTCTGGCGTGCTAATGACTGTCAACTTAATAATAATAATAATAATAATGATAATAATAATAATCTTGGCACAAGGCCTGCTATTACGAAGGGTTGGGTAAGTCGATTACATCGACCCTAGTACTTGGCTGGTAATTATCTTAACCTGGAAAGAATGAAAGGCAAAGTTGACGTTGGTGGCGTTTGAACTCAATGTACAGAGCCGGAAGAAATGTTAATGATTTTGTCAGATGTGCTAACGATTCTACCACTTTGTTTCTAATTTATACACAAAGCTATCAATTTAGATTGGGTGATTAGCCGATATTACTTGACTGGAAGGAGGTAAGCTGGAAGAAACGTTAGCACGCCGGGTGAAACGCGGTATTTCGTCTGTCTTTACGCCCCGAGTTCAAATCCGCCGAGGTCGACTTTGCCTTTCATCCTTTCGGGGTCGATAAATTAAGTACCAATTGCGTACTGGAGTCGATCTAATCAACTGGCCCCCTCCCCCAAAATTTCGAGCCTTATGCCTAGAGTAAAAAAAAAGATATTACTTGACTGGTACCTCAAGGACACTGAACGGACGAAAAGCAAAGCTGACTTTGGTGCAATTCGAGCTCAGAACATAATGACCCCACAGAAATATCGCAGGGTAGTCCATCCTGCGATCTAACTATTGTGCCATTCTACCGCACCCATTCTGATACTTGACTGGGTAATTTATTTTATCAACCCCCGGAAGATTAAATGACAAAGTTTATCTCAGCTGTATTTGAAACCAAAAACGCAACAAAGCGGAACAAACACGTACAGTATTTTGTCTGACACTTTTACGATTTTGTCAACCCATCGCTCTTAATTTTTTTCTAGCATAACCATAAATCCAGTAACTCTAATGAGAATGGGTTAATCGATTAGGTGTGTGGCTTAGTGGTTAGGGTATTCGGCTAACGGTCGTAAAGGTCATAAGTTTGAGTTCTGACGGCGCGTTGTATCCTAGAGCAAGACACTATATATTTCAAGTTTCTACAGTCCACTCAGTTGCAACTTTACTTCAAATTGCCTGCCTTGTCACATTCTGTGTCATGCTGAATATCGCCCTGGGAACTACGTTAAGGATACACGTGTCTGTGGATTGCTCAGCCACTTGTACGTTAATCGCACGAGCAGGCTGTTCCGTTGGTCGGAACGATTAGAACTGTTGTCGTTGTAATCGACGGAGTGCCAATAATCGATTACATCGCCCTCAATACTTGACTAGTGTTTCATTTTATCAACCTAGGAAAGATGAAAGCCAAATTGACATAGGTAGAACTTGACTTCAGAATGTAAAGATCCAGAACAAATACCTAAGTTATTTTGACTGACGTTCTAACGGTCTTGTCAATCTACAACCCTATTTTCTCACATAGGCACATGGCCAAATATTTATTCTAGAGGAGTTGGGATATATCTATCCATACATATATTATATATCAACGCAGTAGTTGCCTGGCACTTTATTTTATCGACATCCCGGAAGGATAAAAGGCAACGTCGTCCCCCACTAGTATTTGAATTTATTATAGAAAGCAAGGAATCTTGTCCAATACATCCGTTCCCTTTATAAATCCCATTAATAAAGATTTCTTGCTTTGGCACATAGCCACATATATGTAGTCAATTTAATGTCGCACCACCAATACCACCACCACCACTAATCTACATGGAGCTGCTGAGTACATATTTTAGCGACTCCGAAATGTGAAAGGCAAAGTGCTGAAGTATGCAGAGTATATTATATGTAGGTGTACAGGCAATAGTTAAATCCTTAGCATGCTTTCACACTGATATTTAAATAAATATTAACGATCTTCAGTGGTCTATATACCTTGGCTTTACATGCAATGCAGAGATTGCTAACGGTATCTTGGGTAGCTGCTTGAAATCATAGTATGAGTCTAATTACAAGCTGTTCCTTCAAACGCATTACACACACATCTCTCTCTATAAACACTCACGCGTGTATGTTTGCGAGAGCGCGTGAGTGTATGCATATACATATACATACTGTGTGTGTATATATATATATATATATATATATACACACACACATACATACATATACACACAATTGTTAAACAGGACAGCAAACATTAAGGCTGGGAAAACATCTCAAGACGCATACAATATTATTATAGGAAGAATAATATTGCATACGACTTGAGATGTTTGCCTTGCCTTAATGTTTACTGTCCTATTTGACAATTATTTATCCGCTGCATCGGAAATCTGCAATGGCTCCATAACTACCGCCCGGCTATGAACTCGGAGGCCCAGTAACCTGTTACAGCACTTACCTAGCGAACGTAATCGTTTAGATCACCTGTGAACTAAACCCCTATATTTTGTTTGTTTGTATGTATAATATATATATATATATACATAATACTATTAGGGACAAAATCCAAAATTACAGGTAAAAACTCAATTTCATCGATGAGTTCTTGAAACATGGTCCTTTTCTCTAAAACTATATATATATATATATATATATATATATATATATATATATATATATATATACTAGCTTAACTTTTAAGCTAGCTTCTGCGGGGGGCTAATTGGGTCTGTGGCCCACAGCTAAAGAAAGCAATAATAAAACATTTGATACCCTACGAATATGGTATTACTTTAAATTCAGTTTAACCCTTAGAACTCGAAATGCCGGTGCACTGGCACTACGCCAAGGTCGTACATTCCTGAAATGCCGGTCTACCGCCAATCCACGTGTCTTCATTTTGTTACACGCTATAAAAATAGCCACTTAGTCACCAAATCAGTGAACGTGTTATTTCTGGTCTTCGGCATACATATTCCATCGTGGATTCCTTATTTCGTGCTGAAGAAGCACTAGCTCAGATTCTTAGTGATGACGAGGAGTATTTAGATCAGTCTGATTACGGGAACGAAAGTGATTTTGAACAAGAAGTGTTGACGCCATTACAAATGGCCACGCCGATTAGTGATGAAGTTCTTTATGTGGACGTCATATAATGCCTGTTTTTCGGAGAGTTTACAAGCTCCATGTCCAGCGTAACGAAATAACCTTCATATTCCATGCTTTCTTGGATAATCTTTGTCATGAACTAATCAGTGATGCGAGGGTAAATACTCAAGCGGGATATGATCATCCAGCAACTGCTGGAACGAGCTGAAAATGCAAAGAATCGCTGTGTTGTGTGCATGGAGAAACATAGAGAGCAAATCCTAATGCTCAATATAAGGACTTACCAAAACAAAGACTATTTTCTGGTGGAACCACTGCAAAGTTTTCCTCTGTATCGGGATCAAACTGCTGGTATGATTGGCACAATAAAGTGCCGTATTGGAGATAAATTAATGAAAAAAGACTTATCTCCTATTCTGTCATTTTGTATTTTCACCATTTTCTGCCCTTGTGTTGTAAAACAAGCATGTCTTTCAGCGTATAATTTAAAATTATCAGTGAAACTCGCTAGGAGCTTAGGATGGTGCATTCAATTCCTGTGGGTGGTTAGGGTCCAAACGGTTAAATGAAAAAGTTCTAAGTGCACAAATTTTTGGAGTTCTTTTAAAATTTGAGCATATAATAAATCCTAGACCAGACCTGATCCAACGTTGGATGTTCAAGAACCAAACGAAGGGCAAATTTTCAATCCCAGGAGCATACTGATTCCAAGAAGGCATAATATGTCTTTGTAGAGCAAATGTAGACTGAGATACAGAGGACCCGGACGGACAGACAGAATCCCGCGTTTATTATTATTATTATAGATTTTGACCGACAGTCAACGTTATTCTATTATGTAAATAAGGTTGTATCAGTCCACATACTTGTTTGCATTTTAATAAATAGCCATCGCCCGCTATCAGCTTCAGAGAGATAGCAGAATTAATGAATGAAACGTGATGAATTGTTAAATAACAATGGAACTGATCGGTTCGATCCATATCCCAAGCTATCAATAAAAAAATATAAGAAAGAAAATAAAACTCGTGCGAGTAATTTCAAAGCTCTATAAATATGTATATGAATATGAGTATTTAAATGTTCATAGAGCATGTTGTCTCGGTATTCTTGTAATGGTTTCTGATTTAGGCATATGTAAGTCCAACGATTGCGAAATGACAATGAGTAATTGATATCATCGATTCTTGTACTTGATTGGTAATTTATCAACCCTGAAAGGGTAAAATGCAAAGTTGGCCGCGGTGTGATTTGAACTTAGAATGTAAAGAGCCGGAATAATCCCATGGAGTATCTTTTTTTGACGCTCTAACAATTCAGATAGCTACCCGCCTTTGGGTATTCTTCTAATGGAAACATATTCAACTTTACTGGAGGCGAATTGAGAGAAAGAGAGAGAGAGAGAAAAAAAGAGAGAGAGATAGAGAGAGAAAGAGAGAGTGAGAGAGAGATTTAGAATTTATTATCTGATATTTATCAATATTCTCATTTTGGCAGTCTGTAATTTATTGTAAAATAATACCCAATATCTAAGACTGAATTTTAATGATATTTAGCATCACTTTGATC
>NC_068982.1:32658708-32661318 GCF_001194135.2 Octopus bimaculoides
TTATATATATATATATATATATATATATATATATATAAGCACCCATGTATGTGTGTACACACACACATACATACATACATACATACACATATATGAATCAATTTTAAAGATATTCATCGCGCCAGCGATAACTCTTGATGGATCGAACAAACCGCTGACCAAAAACGTTCCAACTATGTTTTTAGAATAGTATATCTGAAACGGTAGAGTATGATTAGGGGAACATTTGGCTGCTACTTGTAACAGATAGTGCAACCACGAAGAGGTTTGCTCATCGGATTATTAAAAACTTTTGTTAATCCTCAAACGAAAAAATAAACTTCTTGATTTTTGAGACGATTACAGTTGAATAGATTGATATCACTTTCTTCCATCTCATAAAAGCCTTCCCATAAATGTAAGCAAATTATGTATTCAACTTAGGATGTCCCAAAAGTCACTGATGGGTTTGATTTTTAATAATTTCCTTAACTTTCCAAATAAATGCATGAAATTTTGATACAATATAAAGGACATAATGGAAATTAATATGCACAAGTCAAATTTTGCAACACCACTTGAACAATGATATCGCATAAATGTAACCACTTTCGGGTTCGCACGCCCGTGCTCTTTCCAAAACTTGCACCATAACACTCTCAAGAGTTTCAAACCCCACTTCTCTGATTTCTCTATTGACGTTCTCTTTCAGTTGCACCAGGGTCTCCGATTTGTTGATGTAAACCCTCTCTTTCAGGTATCCATGACTGAGATCTCTTTGCGCCCAGCCATTCAAAGTAGACTTCACACATGGTTCCAGCAAGATGGGGCAACTTCTCATACTGCAAGAGAAATAGTGCTTTGGAGGGAGAATAATCTCCCGCTACGGCAGTGTCAACTGGCCTTCACGTTCCCCAGACTTGACAAGCCCGGACTTTCTCTTGTGGGGATACCTGAAAGAGGGTTTACGTCAACAAACCGGAGACCCAGGTGCAACTGAAGGAGAACATCAATAAAGAAATGAGAGAAGTGGGGTCTGAAACTCTTGAGGGGTGTTATGGTGCAAGTTTTGGAAAAAGCACGGGCGTGCAAAGCTGAAAATGGCTGCCATTTAAGCGATGTCATTTTTCATGTGATGTAATGGTGTTACAAAATTTGACTTGTGCATATTAATTTCCATTATGTCTTTTATATTGTATCAAAATTTCATGCATTTATTTGTAAAGTTAAGGAAGTTATTAAAAATTGAAACCCATCAGTGTGTTTTGGGACACCCTGTACATACTACTCTGTAACCACGAAGGGTTTGACACATTCGGAGGACCACATTTTCAGTTTCATGTAAATATAATTTTTCATGTAGCATTTATGTCACAAATTAGACAGCTAATGAGGGATCCCTTTAATTATTGAGAACCTCCTCAGTCGAAATCTTGGCTTGCGTCCATGCATCATGTAACTGTAGTAAATAAGACAGGTTACCAACGAGTGGGTGCTGAAAAGTTTCTGGCTTTACGAGTATCGCAATAGGCCTTCAGCTGAACACCAACAGCATCAATAAAGCTGGTTATTGGACTAGAACTATCACTTATTCGACTTGGAGTGCAACATCCGATTTACTCCGCTGATGACCTCTTTCTTTAGTATATTATCAGCCGAGTGTTAAATATATCAGTTGCCCGAATTGTTTAAATAGCGTAAAGCTTGTTGTTCAAATTCGACTGTAAAGTGACAATACAGTCTTTTGACTGTAGAGCTTAAATCTTTTTTTTACATTTCATATCAGCTTTCGTGCAGGCGAGCAAATATCTGTGAAGAGGCAGACCATCTAACAATGATATTTTTATTTATTTATTTCCGTACCAACAGTAGTTCAGCCTATTGCTACAGTCATGTTTATAATATAAGTACTTACATGCATTCAGTGATAAGAATGCTGGCATCAAAAATTCTTGTCCTTGGCATAGTGATCTTATAAATTACAATTATAGTCATGTGTAGTGGAGAAGAAAACACTTAACATCCCTATGAGAGAAAACCCGGTTTTATTTGACTGATAAGACCTTAAACAGAAAGTGCTTTCAATGGGAAAGACGTATTCTTTCCACCAGCATATATGTTCGTTTATTTGTTGAGTAATTCGTTTATTCTTTTTATTTTGTAGCTTATTTAATTATGGATAAACGGTGGTTAAGAGTATAAGGCATAGGACAATCACTTCTAAGTTAGCCAGTTCTTTTACCACGCTGCGGACTTACTCTTTTCACTCATTGAACTGTGGCCATGCTGGGGCACTGCGTTCAAGGGGTTAGTTGAACAAATCACCCCCTAGCATTTACTTTTAAAGTCTGGTACCCATTATGTCGGTTTCTTTTGCCGAAATGCTAGGTACGGAACAAAATATAACACCGGTTGGGAAGCTGTGGGTAGGGACAAGAACAAAGGTACACAATGCTTCATAGTAATCATTCCATTATAATTATGTATATACATATATATATATATATATATTTACATATGTATATACTTACATGCACTCATACATACATCATACACACACACACATGCATGCCTTTGTGCGTACATAATATATATATATATATATATATATATATATATATATATATATAG
>NC_068982.1:32662031-32665419 GCF_001194135.2 Octopus bimaculoides
GGAGGATGGAGAGGAAAAACACTGAACCTCATTATATAGGCAGAGGAGAGGCAATTCGAGAGTTTGGCGGAGACGGTGACGTTGGGAGAGATTGTGTTGAGAGTGTGGGTGGAGGGCAGAATCCCACGATGTTTTAAATGTGGCCAAAAGGGCCACATCAGAGCGCACTGCCTTCTGCAGAGGAAAACGACAGAAGTAGTGGTGGAAACGCAGGAGAAAAAGGAGGAAGTACAGATGGATGGAAGGAACAAGGAGGATAAATGGACAGTGACAGAGAATAAAAGGAAAAAGAGGAAGAACAGTCAGTGTGATGTTCGACCCCAGACCAACTCCACCCCACCTAAGACCACCCTCCCCACACAGACACCAAACCCACCACCCCCTCTCCCCACAGAAAAAAGGACACCACAAAATTTACAAGACCCCTACCCGGTGAAAAAGGTTACGTGTACACGGAGGAGAGAGTGTTGTCACTCATCGATGGGGAAAACGGTAAACGAAAGACTAGATCAAAGAATAAAGAGGACTCAGAGGTGGCGAGTGGTGTTACTCAGTGTGAGGTGAATAATGCACTTTTCATATTCTCATTTTTCAGTTACCATTCATGTATCATTATTTTAATATTTTGATTTTAATGTTTTTCATTTTCATGTGTCATTCATAGCATCATATTTTTTATTTTAATTGTTATATGTCCCCACATGTATTGCAGTGTCCCCCTCTATGTAATGCCTTTATGGCAATTTAAAAGAAATAAAGAAGCTTGCTCCCCAACCACATGGTTCCGGGTTCAGTTTCACCGTGTAGCACCTTGGGCAAGTGTTTTCTACTAAAGCCGCGGAACGTATTGTTTGAAATTAAAAAGAATACTTTTCATTATTATTATTAAAGAGTCATTACAAGACATTGAGTAAAGGTTAACTTTTTCTATTTTTACTTATATAGTTATTTGTGTAAAAGCAGCGCCAGTGGAAAAAACTATTACCCAAAGTGTCGTGTCATGTCGAATTGAAAACGAAATTGCATAGCGATCTTCTTAACCATACAGCCATGCTTGCTGCCATATACTCACTAGCATTCGAGGAGAATGATGCAAGCGTGGCGAAGTGAACAATCTTCTCTTATGGTTTCTATTTTGTTGAATTCCAAATTTTGGGTATGTGTGCATGTGCATTGTTTATTGTTGTTCATTCACAAGTGAACCCTACTTTAGTAGACTTATGATCAAAGTCGTTTGATTCCTGAACAACTTGTCGTTTAATGCGTAATTAGAACTACACTAAATAAGTGTCCTTCACTTATTTATCACAGCAGTATGGGATGAGTGACATTTTGTTGCTGTATCTAGCATACCAACCCACCTCGTAGAAGCTTTCTCTCGTTAGTTTTTGTATGTTTTGGTTGAAGTGACAAATTGCAAGAAAACAATGTGATTTTCATTCATATTAGTTATACAATTTACCTTTCCCCTGTAACTTAAGCAATTAGAAGCTTGCGCTTTAGCCGTCATAGTGACACATGGATGAACACAGTGTCCTATTACGTGCTATATTTCTGTATTGTAGATTAACCGCCACAAGCATTCTAAACTGCATACAAAAGTTTAAAAACAGTAAGAAAGAAATCCAATCCGACTAATTGTCAAACCTTCACTCAGTAACATACCCTAACCACTGACTTACAGCTGCGCTATGTCTTCCCTCTATTCTACATGCACTATTATACATGTAATATGCAGCAAGTTGGCAAAGTCATTAGTGTATTAGACACAGTATCTTGCAGTATTTAATTTGGCTCTGTTTCTGAACACACTGAGTTTAAATTCTGTCAGCACAAAGTAAACCTCGGCGGGAATTGAACTCAGAGCAGAGAGAATCGCAACGAATATCGCGAGATGCGAGGTATTCTTACATACATTAACTCATAAAAATGCTAGCACAGAATTTTAAAATAAAACTGTGCCTCCCATCGTGACCGTTGTTTAGGGACATTCAAGTGTTTAACTGTATGAAGGTGTGGGGGATTAACTTCAAAGTTAGATGTTAAGCAAATTTAACGTCAACGAGTTACAAGATCAATTGAGGTGTTATGAGACTCCAGTTTCAAAGATCAGAAATATTAAGGGCTAGGTGTAGCTCTGCTTCTGAGACCAAAGCTACGCTATGTTACTCTCATTGACACGTTGCTCTTGATGTATCGGTCAGTTTATCTAGTTACATTCAAACACCATGTGAAGAAACAGTTAATCACTTGCACAAGGGATCAGAGTATGAATGATTTGTTCAATTGCACGGATCAGCTGAAATGTTCTCAAGGGAATGGAGAAACCAATTTAGTGCGTCTTTGCTCGCAGTCTTTAGAGATTCTCAATAACCCTATGGTTTATTCAGGGTTAGGGATTCTCTGTAATTTTTAAATGAAAAATCAATGAAGATTCTTTCCCGTTTATTCATATATCTCTATATTGACAGATTTCTGCTTTGAAGTGTGATCGAGGTGTGAGTTTTATTAGATGATATTAAGAACGTTTTCATTTGAATAACTATGTTTTTATTGATACAAAAATAGGTTTAATACATATAGAAATGGTAGAATTTTCGACATATAATTGCGTTTCACATTTATGTATCAGTATTCGGGCAAATAAATAGCTTCTATCTGGCATTTTGATTTATTCTACGTATGAGATTAATTTTGAGGCACTTCTGCTGGCTGAAGAATAATAATAGTTATATAGTTATCTATCAAAAAGGGAATAATTTGAACCATCGTGTGCATTAAACTCAGAACAGAAATATGTCAAAAGAAATATCAGAGCAGCTAGCTTCATTTAATATCGATCCTGTCTAGTACACCATCACTACTTTTAGAATTATCGTGTTCCTTTTGGCTATGCACAATACAACTGTGTTTACCGTTTATTTTAGAAATATTAACCTATTCAAGTGAGAATCTCGAGATAAAATGTGAACATTTGTTGAACCGAAATCATGGCCACATTTTTTTAAAGGAAGTATTTTCTGAAAACATTGAAGGCATTTTATTTATTCAGCAAATCCCCTGTCAGAAGAGAAGAGCATCATAATTTCAAAGTCTTTATAAGCCGAGAAAAAAATCGATGTTTCGCTTCTAAATATCCCAATATGTGGCAGTATACTAATTTAAATATCCTCAAGGTGGTTTAGCGTTAAGAATTTATAAAAAAAAACTGTGTATGCATTGGTTTTAGTATCTTCACTGACTTGTAATCGAAAAATAATTATTATTCTTTTAAGCGCTTAGCCCCCCTCCCCACTTTTCCCTTTTTTTTTATTTATTCATCTCAAGATATCATTACACTTACCTTTTAGGAATCCAGGGAATGTGTAAAAGGCAACTCGACGTTAAT
>NC_068982.1:32665429-32668245 GCF_001194135.2 Octopus bimaculoides
ACACTTACCTTTTAGGAATCCAGGGAATGTGCAAAAGGCAACTCGACGTTAATTTAAAATTATACAGTACTGAACAAAAATGTGACAAATTTTTCAACATGGGAATTTTTTTTTATATACTTATTTTTCCAATCAAGAAGGTAAAATTTCGATTAAATTTTTAAACTTACCAATCCATTACAGACTTGAAGAGCGACATTAGAAGTCGTATGGTCTTTTATTTTCCCAGAGAAAAAACATTTCCGTTTCCAGTATGGAACAAATGTAGAATCCGAAACATTTTTGAAGCGAGATTTCAGTCGTTCGACCACCATGCCAGGTGACGTGAATTTGTCGTTTAATTTCATTTGCAAATGCAGCGTTTTGTTCTCGACGACCACATGATAGTGAACTGTTTCAGGTTCTGTACTCCTCTTCACCGTATGGTGTTCCGGATGTAGAATGTGTGTTTCAAATTGGCCTTCTGAGTTCACTCGGTATGGTAAAGTCACTTCATAATCCTTGATAAGCTTAAGGAACTCTCCTAGTTAAAAATTAAGAAAGAAAATAGAAATGTAGAAGTAGGTTGAAACTATAATTCACAATAATTACGACTAATAAGAAGCAGTTGAATGAAAAGATAAAACCCGTCGATACTAAACGAGATGCCGTATGTCACTTATTGTCATTCCATCTATATTTTAAAGACTAATTTAACCCATAAACTGCTGGGATTTTGCTGTATGTAACACGAACTGCTGGGATTTTGCTGTATGTAACACGAACTGCTGAGCCTATTTTGGGTAAAGTACTGCTCCGAGTGCATTAGTTCGGCGAACTTTTTCAAAGTTATTCCGCCAATCAACATCGATCTATCACTCGAAAAAAAATACTCAGTGTTTCTTAACACCTTCTGTGATTGGCTACACTGTTTCTGGGGTGAAAGGGTATCGTGTGCATACATTATACGTCATCAAAATTAGGTCAGATTATGCCATACTTACGTGGCCTGTCGCACTGTCTACTGAGGTGGCCTATCGCAGTTTATGGGTTAACTCATATGCCCCTTTTGTCGATAGAGTAAACGGAAGATACATGTACAGAACCCAAATGTGCAGCTTTGGGTGAATGAGCGATACAAATAATATTAACTAAGTTTCGTGAGCAATTACATTGCTTAACGCCCATAAGAAATACGTCAACATCGCATATACTATTCACCTGTGTACGACGTATAAAAAAAACCCACTACTAAACAGTCTTATGGCAAGTCCAGTTGAGTAGGCATTGTAGTGAGAACCATTTTACTTCATGTCTAGCAAAAATGCTTTTGGGAGAACATAAACATCGAAACATTTGATTTACTTTTTAAATGATGTAAACCCTTCTACGTAGTTGAAAGAAAAGTTACTATCTATCGGCGATGTTCAAGTGAATAATATTTACTTGGCAAGATTATTTTTGTTATGACTGAGTAGGAAGAACTTTTGGTTCAGATCGTTTGTGCCTCCCCAAATTAAATGCATGATGGGAATTATTGAGCTTGGTGCTGTTAATTGGAGCCAAAAGAATTCAAAGAGTTGAGAACTGATAAATTGGAGCGATGAATGAGAAATTTCTGCATAGTTGTGGTGCTTCTTTCAATAAAAGATTGCATGTCTTTGTTGAAGTGGATATCAGAGCTTAAAGTACAATTAATTGGAAAGGAGTAAATTAGTAAATGAAACAATTAAGGTACTGAAGCAAGTAAGTGTCTTCTATATCAGTGATAGAATATATAGCTGGAAAACACAAAGATAATCGATTTCCATCTCCAGATTTGTTTCCTTGTCTTAAAAAAAAAACTAATGTAATTCTTTGGAAATGTGTCGTGCGCTGATCTCCTAAACAAAACCTAAGCTATCACATTTCGCCTATAACCAGTTATTTTCGATCTAAAGTTCACTTACTATGGATTCCTTTCCACATGCTCACTTACAGTGATCATTTGCCAATCACTTTTACCA
The DNA here is from genome assembly GCF_001194135.2 of Octopus bimaculoides. Taxonomy (NCBI): domain Eukaryota; kingdom Metazoa; phylum Mollusca; class Cephalopoda; order Octopoda; family Octopodidae; genus Octopus; species Octopus bimaculoides. The sequence goes on from NC_068982.1 coordinate 32,667,415, forward strand.
TAAATACACTTTCGTTTCTAAAGTATGGTCAATCTTTGGTTAGCTATATTCTTCTGTTTATTCAATGAATTTGTTTCATTCACAGATTAGTGAAGAGCATATTTGTTAATAACACAACTTCTTATGAATAGAGACATAGACTTATACGATAGTTTTAAATGAAAATCTGCTGTCTTAATCTACTACTTATAAATGAGAATATATGTAAATACTAACACCCTCGGCCTTCATTTGTTGACAGAAAACTGCTATAAAACGCAACCAAATATCCCTCAATTTACATAGCTCTTGTCTTAAAAATAGGCACATTGGCTAAAACACCATGTTCTAAAATAGATTTAAAAAAAAGCAAGTCGATCATGATAGGTATGCCTTTCATCACAGCTTCGTTTAATCAATATTGACCTGGGCCTAAACATCACCGACCATAACATGACTACAGAAAAGAAACAAACGATTCAGTATCACCCGTTGCACCATATATATTAGATACTATTTTAGACTTACATAAGCATTAATTTTTGTTCTTCAACTGCTGACATTTCACTACTAACTTTACATAAAGGAATATTTCGATGAGCAACTGAGATATTTAATTGTAAAGTTAAGCTTTTGTTGCCAGACCGCTTTTTACTTAATTTCAAACTTCCTCTTCTAACTTGCGGATGTTTAGACTGGTAACTTCCTGTGCACCCACACTAGTTAACTGTTTTACATATGTGTATATCTCTGTAGTATATAAACACACATTTTGACATATATGTATGTACACACACATATATATATATATTGTTATTATGTATATATATATATATATATATATATATATAT
>NC_068982.1:32668590-32672024 GCF_001194135.2 Octopus bimaculoides
TATATATATATATATATATATATATATATATATATATTCTTTAACACTTCCATCTTACCTTTATATATATCTCATAAGATGGAATTTTTAAAGAAGATGAGGTGGCAAAACGCCGTAGTAAATTGTTGTTTAAATTTTAAAGAGAGACTAGAAATAATTTGGCCAGTAAACTAGCTTCTTAGCTTTCAGGTTATTTGTTTCTTTGTTATTGTTGATAAATGATTTGCTTCCTGTTTATAGTTAGTCTCCGCAGAGTCACAATCTATGTGTGACGAGGTTGGTTCATTGAATTACAGATGCAGTCTACCGACGTGGTTCCACAGTTTACGTCTGTCCAATGTCACTAATAAGGCGTGGGTCTATTCGACGTTATGCTAAAATACATTTTTACCCAGGATGCCACTAAATGGTATCGAACCTCGTTGTTACTCAGCTTGTCTGCAGCTTATAATCTTACTAAAGAAGTTATGGAATATTGATTTGAAATTTTGGCACAAGGCCAGCAATTTCGGGAGAAGGGTAAGTCGATTACATGGACACCAGTAGTCAACTGGTATTTACTTCATCCTGAAAGGAGGAAAAGCGAAGATGATCTGGGCGGAATTTGAACTCAGAACTTAAAGACGGACGAAATGCCGTTAATCACTTTGCCCCGTGTGTTAATGATTTTGCCAGCTTGCTGCCTTCATTAGCTCAATAATAAAGAGAATTTAATTCTGCCAGCTCAATGATAATTATTTCAAATTTTTGCCACAAGGGCATCCTGGGGGAGGTCGGGATGAGTCGATTACATTGACCCCAGTGCTCAGCTGGTACTTATTTTATCGACCACTGAAGGATAAAAGGCAAACTCGACCTCGGTGAATTTGAACTCAGAACGTAGCGACGGGCGAAATACTGCTAAACATTTCGTCCAGCGTGCTAACGATTCTACCAGCTCGCCGCCTTAGCTCAGTTAATAATAATGATAATAAATGAATGAAAAAAATAATAATAAAACAGTAGCATTAGGTTCGAATTTCCAAGCGGATGTCATGGTGACCTTTTGCTATAAATGAAAACAGTGAAGGCTAAGAAGGCGAACAGCTAAACTTTCAAAATCATAACAAAATAATGAAAAACGGAGTGGGAGATTAGGAATAAGATATTCTAATACCTTTTCCAGGATATCAGATAAAAAGCTGCTTAGTAACTGAAAATTTTCAAGAGGTGCAGGAGGTGGTAATAACTTATAATGTCTTTATTTCAAGAGAAATCCGGCCCACTTAGGCGATCAATATCAAGTTTAAAAACAACAAAAAAAAAACTGGTTATTTCTGATTGTTTGTACATGGACACACACACGCGTGCATATGTGTGTATATATATATATATATATATATATTATAATATAGGGTATCTATGAGATACCGCCACGCTGAAAAATAGCTGTCAAATCTTGACTCTAAACCACAATATTTTAAATATCGATCTTATCCTTATTTATATAAATATATATATATATATCCCCTATTCACACACCTTCATGTGAGATTACCCTCACTTTATTATCTCCCTTTCTTCCTCTTCTTTCAAACTTATTTTCTAATCAGTCGCTATGTTTGACCGCTAAATCTACAGTATTTTTTCATTCTCTCACTGTTTATATTCTCTCCTCCCTCAGTTGAAGAGCGTAGGCTCGAAACATAAAAAAACTTTTTCAGTTTCCCGAGCGTCAAACTAATACACCTGCTTGTTGTTCATACACCTGTCTTCGTCTTTTGTTTGTCTATAAAATTCAACTAATACACACACACACATATGTTGATGCAAACAGGTAAGGTAGAACTCGAATGTCAGAATGGAGAATTGTCATCTACCGAACTCAATGAAAAATGCACGAAACTCTCGGACCTTGAGTCACTCTGTTACTTCTGCTAGATATCAATAAATATATATATTTGCTCAAGTGGAAAAGTGGCACAGTCGTTAAACTGTTGGAAACTTAGCGCTCTGGGTTCAAATTCTGCCCAGGATAACTTTCTCTGTCATCCCTTTTCGAGGCAATAACAAAGCAAAAATGTAGAAGTTCAAGCAGTAGATTGACAAAAATCATTAGGTTGCCGGAGAAGATGTCTCACACATATTTATTCCAGTTCATTGTATTCTGAGTTCAAATCTCTCCCCCACGTCTCCAAAATGGATAATACTATTGTCACTCAGTATCAGCATAGAAGGAATCTGCTACAGCCACCATGTAATGTGTGTGTAGAGAGACAGAGACAGAGAAGTGGAAACCTGTATATATATTTGATTTTAATTCCTTTTGCCTGTCATTTTTTTTTTTTTATAGTTTGATACTTAAAAACCGTCGGGAAACCTAGGTACTGCAAGTGTCACACATTAAGGCGCCGAGCTGGTAGAATTTTTAACCCGCCGGGTAAAATGTTTAGCGGCATTTCGTTCGTCTTTATGTCCTGAGTTCAAATACCGCCGAGGTCGACTTACTTTCTTTCGGGTCGATAAAATAAGTACCAACTGGACACTGCAGTGATGTAATCGACTTAGCCTCTCCCCCGAAATTGCTGGCCTTGTGCCAAAATTTGAAAGCAACGTTTAGAAACCGTAAGAATGCGAGCTGGCAGAATCGCTAGCACGCCGGGCAAAATGCTTAACGGCATTTCATCCGTCTTCATGTTCTGAGTTCAAATTCCACCGAGGTTCACTGCCTTTCATCCTTTCCGGGTCGATGAAATAAGTACCAACTGAACACTAGCGTCAATCGACTTACACCTCCCCTGAAATTGCTGAGCTTGTGCCAAAATTTGAAATTATTATTATCAATCCTTGTTTCATGAAGAAAATTTAGAATTTAAATGAAGGATCGCTTTATAACTTTTTACTCGAGTGTATATTTATTAATCTTTATAAGGAAGATTTTGACTGTGACTTCGATATTTCGGCTATAATTTTCAGCCCTATTTTTCCTTCCTATGTTTGCATATTCTCACAGTCAGTTTATAGCTTTAAAATAATTATGTCAAGGTAAAGTTGATGACAATACTTAACTAATATTTATTTCATAAGCCTCTGAAAGGACTCTTTCTAGGTAATAGTTTTTAATACAGGCACAAGGCCAAGTATTTTCGTGGCGTATTTTGAATTCTATCATTGAACAATGTTTGTACTTACAACAGCAGCAGCACTGGCCAATGTTTTATTTGAGCCTTGTAATAATTGGTAGATAGATAGATGATGACAGTCTTCCGAAAGAGCTAAGGATTGCCTCGATAGGATTCAAACTTAGAATATAAAATTCAGGAAGTAAAGTCAGATAGCCAAATACCCTAAGGCATTTAGTTCGTTACTTGAACGTTTTAGCCATTTTATTCACCGCACTTCAAGGTTATGCTTGCATATATATATATATATATATATATATATATATATATATA
>NC_068982.1:32672080-32677301 GCF_001194135.2 Octopus bimaculoides
CATAAATCCAGCTATTTGAGTCAATGAGTTCCTGAAGCTTGGCAATACTGAGTCGATGGGTCACTGATGCTTCGTCAGTATATATAAAAACAAACAATATGAGAGATCACTATATGGATCCCTTGTATGCTAAAAATAGACGTCAAACCGTCTTACCACGAGTGAACCCTCATATTGTTTATGTTTAAATAATATTCATGGTCCTCGGACGTTTTTAAGTATGCTAACCACTAGTTGAAATTGATATTATTTAATAATATTAATTTCTTTATTGCCCACAAGGGGCAAAACATAGAGAGGACAAACAAAGGGATTAAGTCGATTACATCGACCCCAGTACGTAACTTGTACTTAATTTATCGACCCCGAAAGGCAAAGTCGACCTCGGCGGAATTTGAACTCAGAACGTAACGGCAGACGAAATGCCGATAAGCATTTCGCCCGGCCTGCTAACGTTTCTGCCAACTCACCGCCTTATTAATAATATTAATTTCTACTTATATATAAGTGTGCGTGTGTGTGTGATTATACGCCCCGCAATTAAAATTTGAAATTCTATCTATCTGTCTCTCAGAACTATATATCTTGCTCGTTATCTTCATAAATATTTATCTATCCGCCCTACCTGTTTTCTTGTATTAATATTCCTTTTCGCTCACAGACACAAAACATACACTCTCATACATACACTTACTTATGTTCCATCTATTTCTTTGGCCATCAAGCAAGCCAATTAGCAAGATCAGTATTTACTTCCCCATCTATGTATCTATCTAACTATTTTAAATAATGATGTAGTCTTGCTGAATGTGTGTAGTATCTCTAGCGTTTTATTTCTGTTGTAATTACAGAGCCACATGTAGAGAGAGACTGCGTACAAAATGTCGCTTTGTTTTTACTAAAGTTTTATAAAAAAGAAATATAACAACAAGGATTTCAATTATTTTCTTTTAACAATGTCATTTAGAAAGCATAGTTTTTCACAATAGAGCGACGGGAAGTAGCTTAGCAGAAGCCTTAGCACAATTTTTAGTTATAACACTTTATGTTCTTCGTTAAAATCCCGCCGATTCCACTTTGCCTTTTACTCTTCCGAGGTTGTGAGTTCCAGTTAAGCTGTGAGTTTATACAATCGACTGTTCTCTCCCTCTAAATTCGAGCTTGCTTAGCTACTACACCTGTAATGGGGAACCTCTAGTACACGGAACTTTCCTGAGTTACACAGCTACCAAAAGATTTTCGATTTTTTTTTTTTTTTTTTTTTTTTGTAATGTGACCTGCCTGATAACGAGTAATATATCCTCATCAGACAGCCCACTTCTCGAAAAAAGTTGCCCATGCCTGCACTAAACACAGTTCTTAAGACACAAAGGTTATCCACCTAGCAGTAAATAGGCACTGCTAGATAGAAACAACTCGCTGCTCCGTGCAGTGAAAATACTGTTCGTAAAAGGAGTGATTTGTTAACTCACACTGTTGAGTTCAATTACTCCGGTGAAAAAAAAATTCCCGTCGAAGTTACCCTGCGATAGACCAGCATCTTATCTTGAGAAAAAATTTATCTTTAATCCACTTAAGGTTACGAAAACTAGACGTAAGCACCAAGCTACATGCACTATTGGGAATCTGAGAAGATTGCTCTTTTTACATTTATTGTCTTGGTCGCATTCATCGCTACATATCTTCCAAACACAAAACTTGAAACGAAGTGTTGTTGTTAATGTTATTGTTCTTAACTCTAGGCTAGCCACGAGTGCACACACTTATAACTAAAGGTGATTTAGCCATGATGATTCCATCTTCCTTCTGTGATAACATATCTAGGAAAATAATCCTTTCTATTATAGGCAGAAGGCCTGAAATTATGGGGGAGGGGACTTGCCGATTATAGCGACTAATGTTTAACTGGTGCTTATTTTACCGACCGCGAAAGGATGAAAGTCTACCTGAATTTGAAGTCAGAACGCAAAGCATGAAATACCGCTAAGAATTTTGTCTGGCTTGCTAACGTTTCTGCTACCTGGTTTCCTTGTCTAGGACAATAATAGTTATAAGCACTGCTTTTCTCTCTTCGACAGAACCATGAAAAAAAAAAAAAAAAAAAGGGAAGAAAATTCGGAAAATAAAAAAAACTTTATGGCTGCATGGTTAAAGATATTCGCTATGCAATCACACGGTTTCGAATTCATTCTCAGTGCGCATCTTCTATTATAGCCTAAGATTTGTGAGTAAATTTGGTTGACAGAGACTGTGTAATCCGTCGTCTATCTATCTATTTATTTATCTACTTGTGTGTGCATGTGTTTGTCCCCACTCCCGCCACCGCTGTGACAACTGGTTTTATTTTGCTTGTGTCCCCTTAACTTAGCAGTTTGGCAAAAAAATAAATAAACGGTAGAATAAGTACCAGACTAAAAATAAGTAATGGTGTCGACATATTCAACTAAACATTTCGAAGAGGTACCCCAGTATGGCCGCAGTTCAATGACTGAAAGAAGTAAAAGATGAGAATCCAGCGCGAGTTTCTTTTTCTTTAAGACAGGAGACTGCGATTTGAAGGAAATTTTGGCAGCAATCGCTATCAGGTCGAACATCCGCATAGAGGCTTCACCATTCTTTTTGCTCCAGGAAAGATTTACATAGTGACAACGTACACACACCTTCCAGAGCTTGAACCCCCACCAAACCAAAACAGTACATAATAGTTTATCTCAATGAAAAATAAACATATATCCAGTGTTATACTATAAAAGGAGGGGGTTATTAATAAAAACATTAAGACAGAACCAAAAAATTATATATATAATTTAAGTCACACGGTGAGTCACAGCTTGTGTGAAACGAGGCAAGGTGCATATGGCGGATTGTGACGAAATAACAAACAATGAAACCAACGATGATTGGATACTTGCAGCCATTAAAATGCCGTTAGTGACAGATACCTCAACACGCGTTTTCTTATCTGACTGACATGATAATTTCAAGTACAGCTAACTTGCACTCATTTGCAATGATCAACATCCGAAATATTTATATGAGACGTTGCTCAGCAAACTTTATTAGTAAAAGTACATGGAGAAAAACAAAAGAATATTCAGTGTGAATGTTGACTATGAGATTGAGAAACACAAATTGCAGCCACGTGGTTTCGGGTTCAGTTGTACTACGCGGCACCGTAGTCAAGTGTCTTCTGCTAGAGACCCGAGCCGACCCATATTTTGTGAGTGACTTTGGTAGATGGAAACTGAGTGGAAGTCCACCGTGTATACATACACACATAAATATGTCAATGTGTGTGTGTGTGTGTGTTCGCCTTTGTGTTGCCCCCTACACTGTTTTATTTACGTCTCCCATGACTTAGTGGTTCGACAAAGAGACCGATGGTTTTGAATATAATACTGCGGTTGATTTGTTCGACTTGTATCTTCAAGCAGGTGCCCTAGCATGACTGCAACTCAGTAAGACGAGACACTAAAAAGTCGATAGCATGTTTGACTTAAACTGCGATGCCTTGAGAGATTTTGAGTTCAATTGCCAACTGGGCCAAAGTTTGCCTTTCATTATGTCAGGGTATGTACACTATGTTCTAGCCACGTACTGGTGTCAGACTACCTAATCGATCGTTCCTTTCACATAAATTGTGTTTATGCCCTTGTATCTGTCTTAAACGATTCATAAAGAGAAACAGAGACAAAGAGATGAGCAGCTACACACACAGGCAGGAAGACAGACAAATAGATGTTGGCAAGTATATCGATAGTTACAGATACTTAGTTAGGAAGGCAAAAACAACAGGGACATCTTAGCAGCATTATAGCCCCCTCCCGCGGGTAAATCAATGCACTGAGCCCAATGTTATTTATTATTTACTTTTTTAAAGGAGCACTCCGTCGGTTACGACGACGCAGGTCCCAGCTGATACATTTTATTCTAGGCACAAGACCCGAAATTTTGGGGGAGGTGGCCAGTCGATTACATCGACCCCAGTACGCAACTGGTACTTGCTTTATCGACCCTGAAAGGATGAAAGGCAAGATCGACCTCGGCGGAATTTGAACTCAGAACGTAACGGCAGACGAAATACCGCTAAGCATTTCGCCCGGCGTGCTAACGTTTCTGCCAGCTCGCCGCCTTGGGTCCTAGCTTATACGATCAACGGAACAGCTTGCTAGTGAAATTATCGAGCAAGTGGCTGAACACTCCACAGGCACGTGTACCCTTAACTTAGTTCTCAGGGAGATTCAGCGTGACACAGGGTGTGACAGGGCTGGCCCTTCGAAATACAGGTACTACGCATTTTTGCCAACTGAGTGGACTGGAGCAACCTGAAATAAAGTGTCTTGCTCAAGGACACAACGCGTCACCGGGAATTGAACTCACGACCGTGAGCGGAATGCCCTAACCACTAAGCCAAGCACCTTCATTCTTTATTTATTGATAGCAAGACATAACACTCATTGAACAGAATTGAGTTCCTAGACCTGTGAGTCATCTGAGTAACAGTTCGGTATGATTAAGACGGCACTGAAAGACAACAGAAAAAAGAGGGAGACAAATAAAGAGGCAATTATAGAGACAAATAGAGAAAGAAAGAAAGTGGAGACAGTGAGAGGATGCCAGAGAAGTATATGTTCGTTATTCTTTCAGTTAAGGGGAGAGCTGAATGTATTGTTAGCTGTTGATGTATCTGTATGCATACGTTTATGGACATCTGAATCTAGTTGTGTGTAAATGTACGCATATGTATGTGTATACACGTAAACACACACACATATACATACACACACATGCATACATACATACACACACGCATATATATGTGCGTGCATGTGTGTTTGTATGTCTATGTACGTGTGCTGTTATGTAAGCTATCCTCCTACATAGGCAGGGCTCTGAACAGTATTTTTTTTAATCAATGCACACACATACACACACAACTACACATGCGTTCTAGTGCACGTGCGTACGAACTATATGTTTTCTTTTGTATTTTTCATTCAGAGGAGGAGAAGGAGGAACGGCGCCCAAGAACTTTGCCATCCTTCCCGAGCTGGTGATGTCAATGTACTACCGTGCTTGCACCTGTTCGTATACAAGATATCGTCCGCTCCATCTATCTATCTATCTATCTATCTTTAGTCGAGCAAATCGACCCAGGACTTATTCTTTGTAAGCCTAGTACTTATTCTATCGGTTTCTTATGCCGAACCGCTAAGTTACG
>NC_068982.1:32677355-32680287 GCF_001194135.2 Octopus bimaculoides
GTCTCACTACCAAATCCCCTCATAAGGCTTTGGTCGGCCTGAGACTATAGTAGAAGACACTTGCCCAAGGTGCCACGCTGTGAGACTGAACCTGGAACCATGTGGTTGGTTAGCAAGCTACTTTTATTCACAGAGTTTGCCACGAGGGCAGTACATAGAGTAGCTGCGGCTGGACAAAGACATTAATGAGATGAGATGAATGATGAACACGATGATATAAATGGAAGAAGACAGAAGCCGCCCACCGAACTCTGCTTCTCTAAAACATTGTTATTTTATAAATTTACACATAGATTTACAAATTGAGGCTATAGACCTCTTACCACAATTTCAATTTACTCTTTGAAATGAGGCACTTGTCTCCTACAATTTTCTTTTCATGGGCTACATGCCTTTTCAATATGAGGCACTCGTCCTCTTACACTTTACCGCCCAGCCAGGCTCAGTGCATCACTCAAGCACCTCGATGGTTCTAGATCGAGCCACTTCAGCAAGGAGCTTTTGACCATATATAATGCTTTTGGCCATATATCTGCCCATTTACAGTTGACATCGGAGTTAAAAAATTAGCATGTGGTCACTCAGTCTTCTGAAATAACAGTTAAACTTCCCAGAAATCATGCTATCTTAGAAAAAGGATACATGGATAATGCAAACAGATTCACTAAGCTTGTATATCAGTTCCTTCAGATGACACTATCAGACATTTCTATAAAACATCATCATGCCAAAGTCAGCCATTTTTTTCAGCTAAGGCTACCAACACTTGAAGGAACTGTTTGTTAGCAACGTTATCAAACAGTTTCTTTACAACGGTATTTATACTGTCCTTCGGACAACATGAAATAATTCCTTCAGACTACGTATCGAAACGGTTCGTTTAGAGAATGCTGTTAAAACTATCCCTCAAACAACGTAGTTGAGCATTTCCTTCACACAACGTTGCCAAACCTTTCTATCAGACATTGCTGTCAAAACTGTCCCTCAGACAATCGCATCAAACAGTCCCTTCAGACAACGTCGTCGAACCGCTCCGTCAGTCAAATGATTATTTAAACAGAACCATCAACAATATCGATCAAACAACACTGTCAAACAGTTCTTTCAGACAGCTCTGTCAAACATTAAGAACAAATAGATATAGAAGAAATAGCTATGAACAAAGTAAAAACAGCATCATCATCATCGTCGTCGTCATTCTCCTCCTCTTCATCATCATCCTCACAGCTTCGAAAGCATTCAACAACAGCAAAATCATTAACACAGTAGAGAGAGAAGTAAGCGAGATAGGCTGACATTTATGTACACAGTTTCTTCAGACAGTTCCATCAAAGTCATCAAGCAATTGTTACAGACAGCACCGTCAAACACACAGAAGAAGCAGTTACCATATTTCCAACAACCTACCCACCAACCCACTCACCCACCAATAATTCCTTCTTTTGACATTATGTTGTATCTTGTACTGAAATCTTTATGTCAAACCTCTCTTACTAGAGACGAAACTATGCGGACCCTTCCCAACGTCCCCAAACATCGAACATCAACGAAGAATCACTGAGATAAAAAAAAAAGAAGAGATATACATACACAGACAGGCAATAAGACAGACAACGAGAAGTACAGACAGACAGTGAAACGTAGAACAGACAGTCAGACATAAACAATTATTATATAAGTGTGTAATGTAGTAAGTTGCTGAGTTTGCTGTTGGCCTGCTGGAGAAAGCGATAGGAGGGCAGGATACGGGGGTGCTGAAGCATCATCATCAACCTCGTCAGCGTCAGCAGCAGCAGCAGCAGTAGTAGTAGTAGTAGTAGTATGTTTAGAGGAAGAGGAGTTAGGGAAGACTGGTGAGGGAGAGGAAACTCTAGCTACCAGTGAGGCCCGCGGTGCGAAGGTAAGAGCGCGCATTAAGAAGGAAGAGAGGAAAACTGCGGTGGTGGCCTATGCGAGAGAGTGAGTGACTGACTGGTGAGTGAGTGAATGTGCAAACTGAGTGATGAAGAAACGGTGATGTCGAAGGATTGGGTTACAGAAACATGAAGGAGAGTTAGTGGGAGATAGCGTTATGCAGACGGAAGGAGAGCGATATACACACACACACACTCATACACACACACACACACACACACATACTCTCTCTCACACACACACACACATATATATATCTGTGTGTGTGTGTGTGTATGTGAGTCTGAGAGAGAAAGAAAGAGTGATAAAGCGAGAGAAACAGAGTGTGTGTTAGAGAGAGAGAGAGAGAAAGAGAGAGAGTGATAAAGAGAGAGAGAGTGATAAAGAGAGAGAGACTGTGTGTGTGTGTGTGTGGAGAGTTAGTGGGAGATAGCGTTATGCAGACAGAAGGAGAGCGATATACATACACACACACACACACATACACACACACACATACTCACACACACACACGTGTGTGTGTGTGCGTGTGTGTGTGTGAGTCTGAGAGAGAGAGAGAAAGAAAGAGTGATAAAGCGAGAAAGAGAAAGAAAGAAAAAAAAAGAGAGAGTGATAAAGAGAGAGAGATAGACAGTGTGTGTGTGTGTGTGTGTGTGTGTGTAAAGCGGAAATAGTGAAAGTAGTGTTACAAAAAAAGCGGCCAGGTATGAGGTAAGGTGTGATGGCTGGTTGTGTACGCAATGGGGATGTTAATGACCCAAAAGTCCCGAGGAAGATGATTTGGGAGGGAGGAGGAGGAGGAGGTATAGAGAGAGAGAGGTTGAGAAAAGATTGAGTGGTTGATAGAAGATGCAGAAAGTATGCTATTGATATGTATTGGATATAAATTAGACCGGGTCGGTAGGTAGGTAGGTTGGTAGGTAGGTAGGTAGGTAGGTAGGTAGATAGATAGATAGATAGATAGATAGTGTGGGTGTGCGTGAGTGTGCGTGCGTATGTGCGTGTGTGTGTGTGTGTG
>NC_068982.1:32680371-32692307 GCF_001194135.2 Octopus bimaculoides
CATGCATGTGTGTGTGTGTGTGTGTGTGTGCGTGCGTACGTACGTGTGTGTGCGTGCGTGTGTGTGCGTGCGCGCGCGCCAGTGTTTCAATGCGTGTAAGTGGGTGTTCGAAGAAGTAAGAATGAAATATGTACAGAAGAATGTGTGTGTGTGTGTGTGTGTGTGTGTGTGTGTGTGTGTGTGCGTGTGTGTGTGTGCAAACTTTGCATTAGCTAACATGTGTATATGTATAGATTTGTATGCATACATACATACATACATTTCCTCAGCCATACATATGCATGTGCTTTACCTGATATGCGACTGTGTGAACATGTGTATGTGTCTACAAGGATGTGCTGGAATGCATGTGTGTATTTGTGTGTATGTGTGTGCATGTGTGAATGAATATGTGTACAGGTATGTACGTGTACGTATATATAATGCATTTATGTACCGTGTATATGCAGAACTGAATGCATAAGGAATAGTTAGAAAGGTAGAGAGATAGAAAGAGCGGCACATATCATCGTGGATGATATCACACGTTATTTACGCACCGACGGATCTGCTTAACGACCTATCGCCTATCTTTAACTGTTTTTATACATTCACCTGCATCCATCTAATGATACACTGATCCATCTATCAATCAATCAAAGTATTCCTCCAAGGGATTCGGCGAAATCAGCGACAGTAATGTTGTTACATTATCCTCCTCCCCCTCATCTCTCTCTTCGCTCATTTATTTACTCTCAAAGATCCAATCCCAGTTTGTGCAAACAACAACAACAACGTGAACACACAACCTGTAAAACTGTCATCTCTTTGCCCCCACCAACTGCATGGAACTTTTTGCTTCCGCCCAACCTACTACATATAACTGCCTATTCTCCCTCAAATTACACAATTCCTGCCTTTTAAAACGTGAAATGACACGGACATACATACATACAAACATACATACATACATACATACATTTCCTCAGCCAGACATATGCACACATCCACATATATAAATGAAATGCGTGAACCCACATGCATAAGAATGCCGTACAAACACTTATCCACTGTACAAATACAAGTTATCCATGAACACAAATATGCAATCAAGTGTGTACATACACATATCAACCAGTTCAGATAACCACAAAACTCCAAAACATGTCATCAGTGAAACAAAAGAGCCTTCGTTAGTAACCCCGAAATTTAAAAAGAAAAAACATTAAATAAATTCTGAAGAACATATACATACATGCATACATACATACATACATGCATACATACATACATGCATACATACATACATACATACACATACGTATGTGAGTGTGTATATGTGTGTGTGTGTGTGTGTGTGTGTGTGTGTGTTTGTGCGCGCGCATATATATATATGTATCTTAATTTTTTTTATCTCCAGTTATTGGACAGCGGCCATACTGAGGTATCGCCTTGAAAGCTTTAGTCGGACAAATTGACCCAATACATACTTTTTCTTTTAAAGCTGGTACTTGTGTTATTGCCGAACTGCTAGATACGGGGACATAAACAAACCAACACCAGTTGACAAGCAGTGGTGAGGAAGGAACACAGACACAAAGACAGAGAAACATACACACATATATCTTTTATCTTTTACTTGTTTCAGTCATGGGACTACGGCCATGTTAGTGCACCGCCTTGAAGAATTTTGGTCGAATGAATTGACCCCCTGTACATTTTTTAAAACCTGCTACTTATTCTATCGATCTCTTTTGTCGATGCTAATAACAGGGAGGTAAACACACCAACACTTGTTGTCAAGCGGTGGGGAGGGGACAAACACAAACACACACACATGTACGACGGGCTTCTTTCAGTTTCCGTCTACCAAATCCCCCGAAAAGCTTTAGTCGGCCCGCGGTTATATCGATTTCAAATTTTGGCAAAAGGCTAGCAATCTCAGAAGAGGAGACAAAACGATTGCAGCAACTCCAGTACGCAACTGGTACTTAATTTATCGAACCCGAAAAGATGAAAGGCAAAGTCGATCTCGGCGGTATTTGAACTCAGAACGTAAAGACGGACAAAATGCCGCTAGTCATTTTACCCGGCATGCTAACGTTTCTTATTTCTTTATTACCCACAAGGGGCTAAACATAGAGGGGACAGACAAAGGGATTAAGTCGATTACATCGACCCCAGTGCGTAACTGGTACTTAATTTATCGACCCCGAAAGGATGAAATGCAAAGTCGACCTCGACGGAATTTGAACTCAGAACGTAACAGTAGACGAAATACCGCTAAGCATTGCGCCCGGCGTGCTAACGATTCTGCCAGCTCGCCGCCTTACACATATGCTATCTTCATAACTTTCATACATATGGATACCGCTAATTAACTTCATCATCCAACTGAATTTTGGATTTTGGCAACAGTGGTTTGTAGTTTACTTTTTATATAGCGAGTACCGTCTCGAGTCCTAGTGAAGGCTCGTGGCCTTGTAGTTAGACTGTTGCACTCACGATCGCTAGATCGTGTGTTCGATTCCCTGACTGGGCGGTACGTTGTGTTCTTGAGCAAAACACTTCATTTCACGCTGTTCCAGTCCTCCTTTCGGTCAGAGTGGGGGATGTTAGCCTGCTCGCCTAGCCAGCAGGTGGCGTCATTCAAAGGCTAAAACAATACAAAGCACACTGTGACCAGCTATCTGAAAACCTGGTCAGTCACGTGATCATGAGTCCTAGGACTCATACACCTGGTTGCCTGGTTCCCGTGGTGTATTAGTGACCGAGATCAATATTGCCACTGAACCGAGATGTTGCAAATCTGTGGCAAGGTTATTCAATTACTGCAGAGAGGCTTGGAATGATGTGAAATGAAGTGTTTTGCTCAAGAATACAAAACAGAATACATCGCATTGCGAATCGAAACCCCGATGTTGTGAACGTGAGAACAACACCCTAACCACTAAGCAAGACGCCTTCACTTTCGTATGTGTGTGTCCGTGTGTGTGTGTGTGTGTGTGTGGTGTATATGTGGGTGTGTTTGTGTAAGATGTCAACATTTTCGTTGTGTTACTTTATCGTTATGTAAATAATCGAGACAGCAAAGTAAAACACAGAAGTCTCCAGAGTGTGTGTGCGCGCGCGTGCGTGTGTGCGTGTGTGCATGCGTGCGTGCGCGCGCATGCATGTGTGTGTGCGCGCGCGCGCGCGTGCATTTGTGTGTGTGCACGCGTGTGTCTGCGCGCGCGCATATGTGTGTGTGTGTGGTGTATGTGTGTAACTGTATTCATACATTAGTATTTGTATGCTTGATGAGGTACCTGTAAATGCAGGTCCGAGTGTGGAAGCATGCATTCATGTATGTGTGTGCATACCTTCATAGGTATATCTACATGCGTGTTTAGTGTCTATATATATGCACGTATGTGCTTGTGTGTTTATGTATGTGCGTATATATATATATGCACATTAATACGTGTGTGTGTCTCTCTCTGTGTGTATATGTGTATGTGTATGCATTTGTGCTTACGTATGGAGAGTGGTGCACTTGGCTGCTGCGGAACTTTGCGTAAAACAAAATAAAAGAACTAAAGAGTATGTCCTTCGTGATGTTGTTGTTATTGTTGCCGTCGTTTAGTATCCAAGAAACAGAAGACACTGTTATAGAGGAGCTTGGAACTAGCGAGATCCAAAGGGCAGTGACTATTGATATTGGGAAGCACGGGTGGAACAAGATCAGAATACTAAATGTCACCGTTTAGTGGGACATGGGGGTAGCGAGACCCGAAGGACAGTGTTCCCTGATCCGATCACCAGCGAGATCCGAAGGACAATGTTCCCTGATCCGATCACCAGCGAGATCCGAAGGACAGTGTTCCCTGATCCGATCAGCAGCGAGATCCGAAGGACAGTGTTCACTGATCCGATCACCAGCGAGATCCGAAGAACAGTGTCCACTGATCCGATCACCAGCGAGATCCGAAGGACAGTGTTCACTGAACCGATCACCAGCGAGATCCGAAGGACAGTGTCCACTGATCCTATCACCAGCGAGATCCGAAGGACAGTGTCCACTGATCCGATCACCAGCGAGATCCGAACAGCAGAAGCCACTGCTGCTGTAGAAGCAAGAAATCAGTGAACCCGAACGCAGAGGTCATTCTACCCGAGGTAAGAAAAGCAGAGAAAGAAGGCAGCATGTCTATGGTACAGAAGTTGTATTGGTTTCTATCGGTAAACAACTTCATCCCAATCAGTCGAATGAGTGGACATTTTCGAGAAAGGTATAAATGTCACAGCGCCCTCGCTCAAAATCTCACACTTCATACTCCAACTTGTTTTCCAAAAAAAAAATCCTGTATTTTTAAGGGCGTAGGTTTATAAGCACAATATTGAATATAAGTGTGGTAAGTGTGAAAAAAACTGAAAAGGTAAAAGAAAGGCTGAGGGACGGAAAGCGTGGGGAAAGGATAGAAACAATCATATACAGTTGGAGAAATAATTCAGCAAACATACACATAAATATCTGCACAGAGAAATAAAAGGAAAGAGAGAGAAAGCGCGAGTGAATGTCATGAGTATATGTACACGCGCGCGCGCATGCACACGCACACGCCACATCTAGACTTGGCGACAAAGGAAATTACTCAATGCATGTAGTAGAGTTTGTTTGTATGTATGTATGTATGTATGTATCGCACACATACATGAATGCATGCCTGCACACTCGGACCTGCATTTACAGGTGCCTCATCAAGCATACAAATACAAATGTATGAACACAGTTACACACATACATACACACATATGTATGTATGTATGTATATATTTGTGTGTGTGTCAATGTATGCGTATGTGCCTGGGTGTCCATGGGGTGTACATGTCACACACACATACACCTATGCACACACATATATAAGAGAGAAAGAGAAAATGAAGGAGGCAAGGAAAATGCAGAAATAAAATAGATAAGAGACGAAACATAAAAGAAAACAAGATCGAATGAATGAATGTCAAAACGTCTGAGATGATATTTTCGTTAATATGCTATAGTCAGAAGAAGAAGTTAGTGCCCATTACCTATCATAGGACCCCGATAGTTGGTGAGAAAAGAGAGGTGGGAAGCAGAAAAGTATCATCAAATCCCCCCAAAACTGGCCTCGATATTCTGCTAGAGTCCTAAAGTACCAAGAGATGGTGTTAAATCAGATGTCCGATTGAGTACCGTATTTCCTGGCATACACGTCGAATGTTTCAGATCAAAATTTACAGGTAAAAAATAAAGGTAGGTTGACTTATACACCAAGACGAGTTTGGAAGAGCAAACATTCCTTGAGAAATGCAGGAGAATTTGAAAAAATAATGACAATGTCTGAATGTTTATACTACATGTTTGCAGTATATACTACGTAAGATACGGTATACCATCCATGTAAGCCATAGCGTGATTTGAACTCAAGCGTCGGAATCAATATAGCAAAGCACCTGGTCCAATGTTCTTACAGCCCTGCCTATCTATCACCCTAGTTTGTAACTACTCTATCGACCTCGAAAGGATGAAAGGCAAAGTTGACCTTGGTACGATTTGAGCTCAGAGCGCAGAGAATCAGAACAAATATCGTGAGGCATTTTATTTGACGTGATAACGACTTTGCTAATGTCAGAATTTATTTTAATAGAGGTTATGAGCAATGTTTTGGTCCATCAACATCATCTTTACAGATTAGACTGCTTTTGCTTCATATTTACATATTTGAAATAAGCGCGGCCCGTTGATTGGCAGAATCGTTAAAATGACGAATAGAAAGCCGTATTTGTATTTAGTGATAGTCCTCTTTACGTTCAGAGTTCATATCCTGCAGTTAAACTTTGCCTTTTAGGATCGACAAAATAAAAATTGCCAGTGAATTACTGGAAACGATATAATCGATTATTCCATAAACACACACACACACACACACATATACACAAATTATGCCAATGTTTGCCAACAAAATTTATAGCTGCAATTAGGTTTCGATCGTCATTAACTGTCTTGTTTCTGGATGTGTATTTAGTAAATTTCTACATAGACTGAATTAAGAAAAAGAAAAAAAAAAAAAACAGAAGAAAAAGAAGAAAAAAATTTATTTTACGTAAGTAGAACCCTTACCCACTCAACCGCCTAAAAAAAAAAAGTTTCAGTACTAAAAAAAGTAGAATTTAATAGATGAACAATGTTCCGACATGCATTTCATTCGGTACTTTAAACTTCATCACTGCATGTCGGTGTGTATGGGACTTCAACTATCAGTGTGTATGGGGCTTTAACTGTCGGTGTAAATGGGACCTGAGGATCAATGGATGTGTAGATCGAACCTACGTGTCATACATAGATCTGCCAACTCGATCAAAGTAGACCAATAGTTATACCAGAACAATAAAAGCAGCAATAAGGATTAATAAGGACTTTACTTAGGTATAAATGATAGAAACATCTTCGTGATCACCCGATCTGCTAGAAACAGAAGTTAAGTGCATTTGAAAATCTCAACCCTAGTGTCATACTAAGTGAACAACAGATTCAGTAATGTGGTTGTATATAAACAACAACTATTAGAGACCAAAGTTGTAAGGAAAGGGTGGTAGGTAAAGTACATAACGAAGATTTACCCATCACCGGTTCTGTGAGTACCTTTACATGGTTGTTACTGAGGATGCTTTTATGTGGTTGCTCAGCCTGCTAGAAATAACAACCATTTTTTTATACCCCTGCTCGCCAACCCCTGCTCCAGAAAATCAAATTATTGATGTTTCACCTAAGCGTGGATCCACGAATTTATAAAAAAAGTTGTAATCATTTTCAAGGTATGACTCGTATCATCTATCAGTCCCAAAAGTATGAAATCCAAATTCTTTATAGGCAGAACTTCAACTTAGGGCGTTAAGAATTGAAACAAGTCTTTTTGTTGTTTTTTTTTTAACATCTACCTTCATATGCTGTTCTCGGTTAGCGTCAGGAACGATGAAAGACATACATTTTCCGATAATTGCAAAACTTTTGAGTGACATTGTCCTATCGTCATATCTTTGAAAGCAAAACGGCGAGCTGGCAGAATCGTTAGCACGCCGGGCGAAACGCTTAGTGGTATTTCGTCTGTCTTTACGTTCTGAATCCAAATTCCGCCGAGGTCGACTTTGCCTTTCATCTTTTCTGGGTCGATAAATTAAGTACCAGTTAAATACTGGGGTCGATGTAATCGACTGGTCCCCTCCCACCAAATTTCAGGCCTTGTGAAAGGATTATATCTTTGAAACACATGGAGGTCACAACGCCTCACAGTCATACTGTCACTGTTGTGGCATATACCCTCCTCTGCCCTTAAAGTGCAAACAGCACTAAGAATTCGGATATGAGATTCTAGGCCATAATCTCTTGCTCGAAGAAACCGACCCCGGAAGGATGAAAGGTAACCTTAACCACGCAAAGAACCGTAACTAAATATAGGCAGGTATTCATATTAATAATAATAATAATGCTTTCTATTACAGGCATAAGGCCTGGAATTTTGGGGAAGAGTGTCAGTCGATTACATCGACCCCTGGTCAACTGGTACTTATTTCATCGATTCTCGAAAGGATAAAAGTCAAGTCGACCTCGGCGGGGTTTGAACCCAGAGCGTAAAGAACCGGGTGAAGAGATGCTTAGCATTTTGTCTGACGTGCTAACGATTGTGCCAACCCA
Source organism: Octopus bimaculoides (assembly GCF_001194135.2). Lineage (NCBI taxonomy): Eukaryota > Metazoa > Mollusca > Cephalopoda > Octopoda > Octopodidae > Octopus > Octopus bimaculoides. Next base: position 32,688,062 of record NC_068982.1, read on the forward strand.
CTGCTTTAATGGTAGTAATAATAATGAATATTTCAAGGCCAGCAATTTTAGGAGAAGCGAGAAGTCGATTCTATCGCCCCAGTATTTGACTGAGTCTTTGTCTTATCGGCCCTTGAAAGGATAAAAGGCAAAGTTGACATTCGGATGAAAAAGCCATAAGTACCAGTTTTTAAAAACAGTGTTTCTAACAGAAGCGCATGGCTAAAAATAAAGGGAAGGGACAGTTAGGCGATTAAATCGTTCTCTGTTTTTGATTAGATGAAGAAAGAAGTTGACCTTAGAACGTAAAGGACCGAAATTTCCAATCCGCTGCATTTACAGGTGTTTTACAGGTTTCTATCACTACATTGCCGTGATGAAGATGATGATTATGATGAGGACGACGACAATAACGACGATGACAACGATGATGATGACAACAACGACGATGATGATTGCAATCATCATCGATTGATTGATTGATTGATTGGTTGGTTGATTTCCAACAGTTGTGCACGTCCACAAATTACGTAAATGAAATCCAGTACTAGAATGCTGCTAATTTCATTTAGTCTGAAGCTAAGTCGAAAAGTAAAGTCGATGCCGGTGGTTTCTGAACTCAGAACATGAAGTGCAGCAACTAAATTCGGCAAAACATTATGTTCGTCGCTCTAAAATTTTTGCATTATATTACTCCGACAAAGTCCCAAGGCATCGCAATTTGTGGAAGGAGTAAAGTTGATTATATTAACCTCAATATTTCACAGATCATTTATTTTATCGACGTTTGAAGGCTAAAAGTTGATCCAGGCCGAATTCGAACTCAGAATGTGAAGAGCTGTAACTAACTACCGCAAAATACTCTGTCAGTCGACCAAACAATCCTTGTATCAAGTTTAATAATTGCTTTTTACCAAGATACAAGGCCAACAGTTTCGAAGAATGGAGGAGTTAGCTGATAATATCGAATCCAGTGCTTGACTGATATTTTATTTTATCGGCCCTGAAAAGTTGAAAGGCAAAGAAACCCTGGCGGCATTTCAACTCAGAAAGTAAACGGCTGTCACTAAATACTGCAAGGCAGTTTTCGGCGCTCAACCGATTCTATGAGTAGATAAGACTAATGATAATGATATTGTTTCTAATTTAGGCACAAGGCCAGAAATTTTAATCGATTAATCGATACTATCGACTTTAGTATTTCACTGGTACTGTATTTTATCTGCTCCAAAAGAATGAAAGGAAAATTTGACATCAGTGGGGTTAACTTAACCTTTCATTCCTCTGGGAGCAATTAATGATAATAATATTGATTTCAAATTTTTGCGCAAGACCAGCAATTTCGGGAGGGGATATAAGTCGATCACATCGACCCCAGTGCTCAAATAGCACTTATTTTATGACCCCGAAAGGATGAAAGGCAAAGTCGACCTCGACGGAATTTGAACTCAGACCATTAAGACTCGGAATAAACAAATATCACGTTCTAACGATTCTGCCAATACGTTTAATAATCCTTTCTACAATAGGTACAAGGCCTGAAATTTGGGGGGGGGGGGTAGGAACAAGTCGATTGCATCGACCCCATTGCTCGCCTGCTATTTATTTGAACTCAGAACGTAAAGACTGCCCGGCATGCAAACGATTCTGCTAGCTCGCCGCCTTAACCCAATAAGTTTAATAATAACTGTTCTAATTTAGGTTCAAGTTTTGAGAGGAGATACTTAACAGATACTATCCACCCTAAAACTTGACGGGTATCTGTTATCGACTCCGGAAGGATGAAAGGCAAAGTTGGTCACTGTGGTATATAAACAGAACGTAAAGAGCAGGAAGAAATAACCCTAAACGTTTTATCTGACATTAATGATTCTCCTAACCCACCACCCTAAAAGGATTCTAACATAGGCACAAAGTCAGAAGTTTGGGAAAGGAGGGGAACAATCGATTGTATCGACCTCAGTTGTTGATAGGTACTTTATTTTATCGACCCCGAAAGGACTGAAAAAGGCAAAGTTAACATTGTCAGGATTTGAATTCCTCAGAATTGAAAGAACGGGTACCAAAACTGCAAGGCCGAACGCTAATGATTCCGCCAATAAGATTAATATTAGAAGCAGAAGTTCGATTAATAACATAATCAATATATAAAAAAATAAATTCTAATTTAAGCACAAAGCCAGCAGTTTTGAGGGGAGAAGAATAGAAGATTAAAACGACTCCTGATTGGTTCTTTAATTTATTGACCTCGAAAGAACAACGAAAGGCAAGGTTGACCTCGGTAGTATTGGAACCCAGAACGTAAAGAGCCGAAACAAATACCACAAATTAATTTTCTCAGCGCTCTAACGGTTCTACTTAAATGCTTCTGATTAAGGCAAAAAGCCAGAAATTTTAAGGGGCGAAGTAAGTGGTGGTTAATCGATACCCTCAACCGCACTTCTTGACCGGCACTTTATTTTATCGACCCCGGCGGAATGAAAGGCAAAGTAGTCCTAGGTAGGATTTGAACACACAACAAACATAAAGCGCCGGAACAAATGCAAAATGACATTTTATCGGAGATGCTAACGATTCTACCAAAAATATTTATAATCGTATCACATGCTAAATAAATAAATAAAGCAACTGATAAATAATGCAAAGAAACGTGGGACATACCTTGTCGTGTATCCGGCAAATTGTAATCACGTAAAACAGCTGAGTGTACCGTAGTTATTACAAAAAGAATATGTAGAAGCCGTTGCCGCAAAGTTAGCGACATGTCGTTTGTTTGTTTGTTTATAATAATAACAAGAGATAGAGAGAAAGAGAGAAGGAAACAGGCAAGTTTACAGTTAGTTTTAGCTATGTTTGGAAGAGTTGGAATGCTTACATGTAATAATAAAGTAGTTATAACATAACGAAGATGATAATGATACAACATTCATTGGGAGATATTTAAACTGTAAAGACAAACATGGACATGCTGATACAAAAAAAAATTAAATATATAAAGATATATATATATATATATATATGTATATATATCACATCGTTGATTTTTTTTTTTTTTTTAGGGTTTTTTAACAAAAAGAAAAAACATCAGAATGATAACGACGGGACGAATGATAACAGTAACAGCATCTATAGATGTTGTGAAGAGAATATATATATGTATATACTATATATATATATATATATATAATATATATATATGTGTGTGCACACGAATATATATATATATAAATAAATAACAGCGTCTTCGTCGTGGAAGTGATGGTGGTAGTAGTAGCCCGTCGTCTAACAACTAACTTACCACTAACTACCACTACTACTACTGGAACAACAACAGCAACAACAATCACATGAATAACATCAGTAGTAGCAATAACAATAGTGGAACTTGGTGGCGGTTGAAGTAGTAGTAGTAGTAGTAGTAGTAGTAGTAGTAGTAGTGGTAAAAACAACAACAAATATAAAAAAAAACTTATAAATTGAAGGGGACGGCGGGTGATGATTACGATGACGAGGTTGATGCTGCTGTTGCTGCTGCTGCTACAACTGCTGCTGCTGCTGCTGCTGCTGCTATTGATAATGGTGATGATAATGTGTTTTGTAATGTAATAATAGTGAGAATGGTATCGGTGACGGCGATGATGATGATAATGATGATGACGACGACGACGACGACGATGACTATGGTGTTGATGATGATGTTGATGATGATAATGATGATGATGATGATGATGATGATGATGATGATGATGATGATAACAATGCTAGTGACATTAGTGAAGCTGACAAAGCCGGTTACGTGTGACGCTTGATGAAGTTTATACCAGTAGTGGAAAGTGTATTGGTGTGAGAAGATAAGTGATCATGATGATGACGATGGCGGCGGCGGCGGAGGCCGTGGTGGTGGAGGTGGTGGCGTTGATATGATAGTTATGACAATGGCGATAAAGCAACGTGGATCACACACACACACACACATATATATATATATATATTAAATATTTCTTCAGATCTGCTACTACCTACCTTCACAAAAGTTTTAAAAAAAAAAAAGAGACAGGGAAAAATAAAGAAAAAAAGGAAATGTCCCACCTATTTCAAAAATCTATGGAAATATTTTTTAAAAAAACCCCAAAACATTTCATTTAAATTTTTCCACAATTTAATTCTTTTTCATGTTTTATTCTAAGTTGAAAAAAGTCGCAAAGACTGAAACCGGTGCTAAAATGTTCTTCATGATAAAATTATTTTTGCATTTTCTACCTTGTCC
>NC_068982.1:32693516-32694167 GCF_001194135.2 Octopus bimaculoides
CAAACAGTACACACACAATCACAATCACACACACACACACACACACACACACACACACGTAAATTATAAAACTGGTCCGACGCGCAAGCACTCACATGCTCACACAAGCACACTCACACACGCACTCCACAGACGCATTACTTCAACTATCCCTGCTACTCTCTCCAAATATACCTCCCTTTCCTTTTACCTTTCTATCTTTTTTCTCGCTTTCTCCTTTTCTCTCTTTCCTTCGCTTAACCATATATACATAACATCCTTGCCTCCACCATACTATTTCACTCTTCCTGTCCCTCTCACTGAACCTCTCTGTCTCTCTCCTCATCTATCTCTTTCTCTCTCTCTCTCTCATCAAGACTGTCTCTTTCTTTAATCTCTGTGTCACACACACACACGCGCGCACTTTCATTTTTCCTCTTCCCTCTTCTACTCCTTTTCATTCTACACACATTTATTACTATTACTCCCCGCCCTTCTCTTTCCCCCCCGATCAACAAGCGCGCGCACACACATGTACACACATGCAGACACTCATATACACAAACCCCCTCTCCCCCCTCTCTCTCTCTCTCTCTCTCTGCCATTTCAGAGTTTTACTTTTCAGCTCACATCCTCTCATGCTCTCTCTACCGCTCTTGTCGCTCCGACTCT
>NC_068982.1:32695586-32696203 GCF_001194135.2 Octopus bimaculoides
TGTGTGTGTGTGTGTGTGTGTGTGTGTGCGTGTGTGTGTACGTGCGCGTGTGCGTAGACGCATGTGTGAAACCTGACATGAAAAAGATGATAACTTTGGTATATGTGTACTGGATATGATTCTCTCGTTTTATTTTTATTTTGTTTTATCTTTCTTTTTATCAACTAACAAAGTGTGAGCCGACCTCTCGTCTATCCATCTATTTATTCACCAGTTCATTTATCTCATCTTCGATCGGTCGGTTTCTATCTTCAATAATCCCAATTATCCATCAAACCGTCGTTTCATTGGTCCAGCAATCCATCCATCCAGTCATCAGTTTCTCAGTCACTCGATCGATCTATCCATCCATCTTAGCCATCTGTTGTCTATTTTTACAAACGTGCTATCATCCATCCATCCATCCATCCCTCCACCCACCCGTCTTTTACCCCATCCAGCTGTTTATTCATTCAGCTCATCTCTCCTCCTACCTACTCGTCCATCCATCGATCAACGCAGCCAGCCAGCCATCCTACCGCCTTTCGCCCGTCTAGCCGCTTATTCATTCCACCTACCCGTCCATCCATCCATGTAAACATCCATCCAGAAACCATCAAATCAATCCATCCTTCCAG
>NC_068982.1:32698107-32701338 GCF_001194135.2 Octopus bimaculoides
ATATATATATTTATATATAATGTACGTGTATATGTATATTTATGTATGTATATTTTACCTCATCTGCCTCTTTTACTTTGATTATTAGACTACCTTGGAGGATTTAGTTGAACAAATCGATGGCAGTACAATTTGTTTTTCTAAGCCTGATACTTACTATATCGGTCTCTTTTTGCATAACAGCTAAGTTACGGAGATGTAAATAAACACCGGTTTTCAATCGGTAGTGGGTAACACACACAAATACAAAGAGACACACGATCACATATACGTATACACACTCACAGACACTCAGGCGCACACACATATGTATATATATATATATATTAGAAACTTAGTATTAGAAACCTTGTTATAACCAGCATTAACAGGCTTCGGGGCACAAGGCAAAGGAGAAAAGCGGCTGCAAATATACCACCTGCACTCACCTGTAATGCTCACACTTACAGGATGTGTGGGCTTTTTTGCAAATCGTTGGCGGGACTTAAATGTCACATTCGACATAAGCATTATGACTGACAAAGAAAGTGTAGGTTGTCGGATCCTCATAAACAGAAACCGATGAGAGACCATCATATACATATACACGACGGGCTTCTTTCAGTTTCCATCTCTCAAACCTATTCACAAGGCTTTGGTCAACCCGGGACTATAATAGAAGACACTTTGCCCAAAGTGCGACGGTGTGAGACTGCACTCGCCCGGAACCATAGAGTCAGGAAGCAAATTTCTTATCAAAAACAAGGTCGCTTGCATTGTAATGTTATTGCTCTTATTATTCTGAGGTCTCAGTAATATTGTTTGTTCCATCCGTCTCAGCATTAACAGGATTGATATGGCTACATCGTTCCTTGTAAGAAGATAGTATCTCGTAGTCATTCTGTCACATTTAACAAACATGTAGTTAATGCTTTCACGGTTTTGCATCGTCAACACTACTTGACGATGTTTTCTGTCTTTCGTAAAGATAGAATTTAGTGAAGAGGTGGATCTCCTGCACTTGAGTTTCATAGAAGTAACATCTAACGTGAGATGCTATAAATTCGTTGGTACTTTTTATTAGGCTTTCAGTATGGTTTATCCTCTCCATGGCCTGGTTTTTCGGCCATGGAGAGGATATATACAGCTATCTCTTTCAGGGAACTAATGGTTCATTTTGTGATTTTCTCGTCATGTTAAGTAGGGTTTTCCATTATTTATTGGAAAGAGACTAAGCCTCTTCTCCTGTTCACAAACCACCTAAGACGTTTTTATGTTCGCACTTGGGAAGCTGAGCTTTTTATTTCTCTACTCGTCATGTTACGTCAGTGTTATAATCGAATATATAATACGATATATACAACATGCAGAGAGCTTTGGATGACAGTATTTTGTTTTATCTGGCGATAATTTTCATTAGTTACTCTTTTACTCCTTTCCTTGTTTTAGTCGTTGGACTGCGGCCATGTTGGGGCATTGCTTTGAAGGGTTCAATCGAAAAAGAAAAACTGACTCAATTATACTTAACTTATTTTATAAATAAATCTAGAACTTATTCTATCGCTTTCATTTACCGAAGCGCTGTGTGGCAGGGATGTAAACAAACCAACACTGGTAAACATGCGGTGAAAGGTACAAACACACAGACTCTCTCTCTATCACACACACACACACACACACACACACACACACGAAGGCTCCCGCACCGACCTTGCCAGTCAATTTCACTCACAATGCAGTGAAAGACCCGGGGCTATAGAAGAAGACATTTGCCCAAGATGATATGCAGTGAGATTGAACTCAAAACCTCGTGACTCACGAAGCCAACATCTTAAACACCCGGTCATGATTGTAACTATACACGGCTTTCTCTAGCTACGTATCATCATGAGATGATGACACATTCCTGCGTGGATGTTGTATTACTTGGCGAATAACAAAGAAAAGGTTAAGCAACTGATGGCTATGTTGTTAGACTAAGGTGCAGTTTGCTCTCATATTTCTAAAATCATAAAAGAATAATTATTTTAACAAAGTTTTATCCTTATAATTTCTGAGGTAGACCTAACTAGCTCTAGGCACTTGTTAAATATTGCTGATATTTTGATATATGCCTCTCAAATTTTGACATCTTCGTCCAAAACAAGATTGTACCACTAACTGATTGAATTTGGAGGATGCGAATCAGTTTGCTTTGCACTTTGGAAACTCAAGCACTTCAGGCTTCTATCTATCTATCTATCTATCTATCTATCTACCTACCTACCTACCGACTTAGCTACGTATGCATGCATGTATGTACGTACGTATGTATATATGCATGTATATATGTTTGTATGTATGATGTGTGTGCACATGTGTGTATATATACATGTATGATATATATATATATATATATATATATATATATATATATATATATGCACATAGAAGGTACCTGTTCAAGGTGCTGTACAGTGAGGCTGAAACCACAACCATGTGGCTGCAAAGCAAACTTCTTAACCACACAACTGTCCCTGCGCCTGTGGCAGATTTTCTTTACAATAAATTTGCCTTTGAAGTCTCACGATAGCATCTTGACATTATTTGTCTTCAAACCTAATAATCTAATAATAAACACAAAGAAAGAAACATTAACTCAAGTTGTAATCGTGTCGCGTATAGAAGTAGCCTGAAGGCTTTTGTTTATTTTTGTGCAATACTTATGTCAGAATTGTAGGTTCCCCACGGTAGCACACTCTATGACAATAAGCATCATGCTCCACAGATGTGTGTGTGTATATATATGTATGCATATGTATAGACATGTTTACATAAACATCCATGTACGTATGTATATACACACACACATATGTATAATTATATATAGATAGATAAATAGATAGATATATAATACATTGCATATATATATATATATATATATATATATATATATATATATACATATATATATATACATACATACATACATACATACATACATACATACATATATACGTATATACATACATACATACATACATACATACGAATGCAAGCATGATTACGTGTAAACATGTGACGCTGGTAGACACAGCTGACATTGAATATATTCGTTCCTTTTAACAGCACATGCTCCAGCATTAACGACAGTTTTCCTCCATTTTTATCTTTTCCCCACCCATTCATGCTTTCTCTACCCCCACCTCTCTCTCCCTCTCACTCTCTCTCTCTCTCTCTCTCTCTCTCTCTCTCTCTCTCTCTCTCTCTCTC
>NC_068982.1:32702809-32703264 GCF_001194135.2 Octopus bimaculoides
CACATATATATATATATATATATATATATATATATATATATATACATGCGTGTGTGTATTATGCCGTGTGTTTACATTTAATATAGGTTTCAAATTTTGGCACAATGCCAGCAATCTTGGGAAAGGGGCTAGTCAATTATATCGACCCCAGTACTCAACTGGTACTTATATTATCCATCCAGAAAGGATGAAAGGCAAAGTCGACTTCGGTGGAATTTGACATCAGGACATAAAGAAGGACGAAATGCCGCTAAGCATTTTGCCCGGCGTGCCACCGATTTTGCTTGCTCTATGCCACTGACAAAGTACTGTCATTCAGGTTGCACGTTAGTACCACTATATGTGTGCGTCTGTGCGTCTGTCTGTCTCTGTACGTATATCTGTGCGCTTATATATACATATACATGCATAAATATATATATATATATACAGGTACAGAAAGAGGCATATATATA
>NC_068982.1:32704612-32705544 GCF_001194135.2 Octopus bimaculoides
TACCCTGATATGCACGTATATACACATGTAGATGTGAGTATGTACATATATGTGTGTATACATGTATATATATTCTTTGTATTATATATATATATATGTGTGTGTGTGTGTGTGTGTGTGTGTGTGTGTGTGTGTGTGTGTGTGTAAAATATTTGACTGGGACCAGTGGGGTGGGCAGTGTTGAAAGCATCTCTGCATCCGCACTTGACAAGGACCAAATATGTCATTTTCGATAAAGAGTATAACTATTCTATTCTATCCCCTCTTTCTCTTTTCATTTCTTTGTCTCTTTCTCTCTCTCACACACTCTCCCTCTCTCTCATTCTTACTCCCCTTCTCTCTCCCATTAATTCTCGATATATCTGTATGTTTATGTATATTTTGCATACACACAGATTCTTTTCGTCTTAGAGCCGTACGGCCTTCTTCTGTTTGTATATTGTATATTTGTTTTGTTTGTATATTCCCATTTTTGTCGTGTTTTTTTTTTTCGCCACTGTCCTCAGCGTTCGCTCGCCATTCCCAGCAGCTTCTTGCTGTTGACACCACCAAAGGTGATCAATATTCTAATTAAAGGCGTGAAATCGTAAAAATCTTTTGAACGATAGCTGACGTTTGTTCCTTTACTGTGTTTCTGTTTAGATTTTGGAATGAAGCGGTTCGGCAAAACTGACCGATAGAATAAACACCAGGCGTAAAGATAAAGAAAATAAGTATTCAGGTCGATTCGTTTGGCAAACATTCCTCATGGCGGACCCCCTGCATGAAACATGTAAATGGTAAATGATATATATATATTTTTTTTCTCGTCTACGTTTTGTTTGCAATGTCCTGTACCCAGATATGCACCTATGCATACAGGTGGATGTCGGTATGCACATACCTGTACGTATATATGCATATACTCATTTACTATTTGTTTATATATATAT
>NC_068982.1:32705845-32706239 GCF_001194135.2 Octopus bimaculoides
ACAGACACACACACACACACACACACACACACACACGCACGCACGCACGCACGCACGCACGCACGCACGCAGATATAGATATAGATATACACACAGTTGGTACGCTTGGTATTTCAAATGGAAAGTGCAATGACGGTTGCTTCTGATAGGATCCTACGGAGAAAGATGCCTGAAGACTCTATTCCAATGACCCTGCCAAAAATAGTGACAAGAGGGATGGATGGATGGATGGATGGATGGAATTAATTTGGTAGCGATGTTGTAAAGAAATATTAAATGAAATTTCACGTCCGAAAAAATTGACACATGGAATAATGTATGATATGGAAACAATTACTTCCTGCAGATGTTTTATTTAATAATTTCATTAGTGGAAAACTGACCAATGACTTAT
>NC_068982.1:32707177-32712485 GCF_001194135.2 Octopus bimaculoides
ATATATATATATATATATATATATACATACATATGCACAAACACACATACGTGCACACACGCACGCACCTACATACACACACACACATACACACACACACATGTTTCTTTGGAAATATCCATTCACTAATGCATTTTATCGCCATAAATGCAAAAACATATCCATGAAGTGATCTCTACATTTGAATGGCTGGTCTTTGTGAAGAGCGAAGATGGAGCTTTGTCGAATCTTTATCAGTTTAATCAACAAGAGTAGATTGAAAGAAAAACAAGTAACGATAAGTATAAACTCCTAACTGAAGAAGTTCTTTGCAATGAAAGCAAGATCAGAAGACTTCCTTACGTTGTCATCTAGTTGTAAATTACTTAAATACAAGAATAAAGTAGCTGTACCGTCTGAACAAATGAAGTTTTGTCTGCCCGTTGGATGACATTTTTGAAAATGATATAATCTAAAATGTGTATGTATACAGCAGCTGCATTACTCCAGATATGAAACCAATATAGACGCAGGCGTGGTTATATACGCTGGCGTGATTATAAGCGCAGGCGCAGACGTGGTAAGAAATTTTACTTCCCAACCACATGGTGCCGGCTTCAGTCCACTGTGCTGCCCCTTGGTTTACTTTCCAACCACATGGTGCCGTCTTCCAAAGCTTTGTGGGGGGTTCGGGGGAGTCGACCAAAGCCTTGTGAGTAGATTCGATAAACGGAAACTGAAACAAGCTCGTTTCTTTGTGTCCTGACAATCGCGTGACAAGTGGTGTTGGTTTGTTTACGTCCAGTAATTTAGTAGTTTGGCAAAGGAATCTGATAGAATAAGTATTGGGTTGTCTGGAAAGTTCGTGCCGATTTTTAAAGGAAAGAAAACGTTCAATAAATACTTGCCATTGCAATTTTAATCAACTAAATATGAACCATTTTGTTGCACAATGCGTCTCCATCTTTCCTTTAACTTGAAAATACCCTCTTCCCAGAATTGAGGTGGTTTCATGGTAAATAAGTCGAAAGGTAAGCTACTATAAATCGGCACAAACTTTCCGGACAACCCCAATACCATACTGAAACAATAAGGATAAGCATGGCTGCAGTTTAATGGCCGAAACAAGTAAAAGATAAAAGAATCTTCTAACGAAAGAGCACGTGTATTTGTAGCCTGTTGCAACTATTTAGAGCTAAAGTGAAAACTCTGTTTTGAGATACAGTTATGACTATGTTATAGTTGTTATGGCTACCACAAAAAGATCGTCAGAGATTGCATGACGTAACATATGTCTAATATTCAAACGGTTTTATCTTCATTAGATGTTGGTGCATTTCCGCCATTGATTAACCTCATGTGATTCCTGGTTGACCAGGCTTACAATGAATGGTGTTCAAACTGTGAGCATCCCCTCATTTAGTCTGGCATTACGTATCTAGGACCACCTTATAATCTAATAGCTCCTTCCTTTTGTAAATAAATATAATTTGAATTACAGAAATGTATTGACTACTTATATTTTTTTCATTCTAAATAAAACTTAATTATCAATGGAATAAGAAAACACGTTAACTTGGTATGTTAGAGCGTATTTTTCACATTATTAACATATTTTAGCACTGTCATTTATATAAACATACAATTACATAAACAATACAGCAGCAATCACAATAATGTACAATTTTAAACAATACACAGCATTATCAATATGACAATAGAACACTATCAAATGTGCTATACAACACTAACAACAACAAAAAAAAACCGTTAGCAGTATCTACATAAATATTAGACTACATAAATAACATCCAGACTGTTAACAACATAATACAAAATTATAACAACGAAAACATGGGACAGGGTAACAGTCGATTCTATCAAAACCTATATAATCATTAATATAAAACAACACTCTCAACAGCATAACGAAACGACATAGCAAAACATCATTATCTACAACATAATACAATATTATCAACGTTACAGTACGACACTATCCACATTATAAAACAACGCTATAAAAACTATAACAAAACACTATAAAAAATATAACAAAACAACGCTATCAACAACAGAAAAAAGCAATACTGTGAACAATGTTACAAAACAAGTCTATCGTAAACATAACACTATCAACAGCATTACTATATACAGTTCTCTTTAAAAAAACCCCACTGATGACAACATCAACAACAAAATAGAACAGTATTATCGGCAACACAGTTAAGCACTACCAACAGCATAAAATCAACGACAACACCAAAACAACGCTATCAACAACATTACAAAACATCATCGACAGTATAATAGAACATTATTAATTGCATAATAATGAAATACAATTAACAATATAACACAAGAAAAAAAACTTTCACAAACATAGCAGTTCTATATTTAAGAAATGAGGAATTATGTGCATTGTTTACATTCAACGGATATTTGTCCTCGTCTTGTTTGTTGTTAACACAAAAGATTTCAGCTGATATACCCTCCAGCCTTCTTCCGGTGTCTTGGGGAAATTTCGCACCTAGTGTCTCATTCCTAAGGTATTTTTCGATGTTATTAAAATTGTTCAGGTCACTGCTTGGAATCGAACTCGGAATTTTGGTGTTAGTAGCCCGCGCTCTTAACTACTACGCCATATGCTCGCGGGCAATTATAAAGTGAATTTTAGGGCTTATAAATCTAATATTTTTCTATTCTTCCTTAATACCGATTCCCATATGCTATTCATATCTGCACTCGGTCTGCTTAGGAGGTTGTTGTGCCCTAGCATATGTGCTGCTTCTTTTAGTTTTCGTATTTTCCAGTGGTGTTCTCTGTCTATTATTTTATCTTCATCCCACAAGGGCAGGTGGTCTTCATTTATCCATACATGATCAGCTATACCCGATTTATCAATATCTCCTCGTGTCACAGCTTTGCGATGTTCCTCTACCCTTATTTTGAGGGGGCGACATGTTTCGCCTTTGTATAACTTACCACAGTTGCATGGGATGGAGTACACGCAGTCTTTGGTCCTATTCTATGGTCATATTCTCTTCTATTGGTCGTTTTACCCGAAGGAGATATTTGCGAAGTGTTACCCTCATGGGAGAGGGTAACAGTTGATTCTGTCAACACCTGTATAATCATTAATATAAAACAACACTCTCAACAGCATAACGAAACTATGTAGCAAAACATCATTTTCTACAACATAATACAATATTATCAACGTTACAGTACGACACCATCCACACTTCGCAAATATCTCCTTCGGGTAAAACCACCAATAGATGAGAATAGAAGTGGTTAAATCGTACTTGACTGGTAGCTATTTTACCGACTCCGAAAGAATGAAAGTAAAGTCGGCCCCGGTAGTATTTGAACTCAGAACGTAAGGCCAGAAGAAATGCTGCTAAGCATTTTGCCGGTGCGGTAACGATTCTGTCAGCTCGCAGCCTTCAACATTGTAGGAATATAATGAACTCAAATTTTGGCAGAAAGTCAGCAAATTCAGTGGAAAAGTACTGGTCGATTACATCGACCCCAGTACTCAACTGGTGCTTATTTTTATCTACCATGAAAGGATAAAAAATTAAAATCGACCTTGACAGGATTTGAATGAAAGCCGACGAAAGAAATGTCGCTAAGGATTTTGTCCGACGTGCAAACGATTCTGCTAGTTCATTGCCTTAACTTCTTGGCATTTAAACTGGCAAGAGTCAAAATATTATATGTTTTATGTTCAAGCTGGTCAGACTTGTTCTCTCGCACCTATCCAACAATTCGTTGAAAATAATTATTTCATTGTGGAGGCGCAATGGCCCAGAGATTAGGGCAGCGGACTCGCGGTGGTAGGATCGCGGTTTCGATTCCCAGACCGGGCGTTGTGAGTGTTTATTGAGCGAAAACACCTAAAGCTCCACGAGGCACGGGATGGTGGCGAACCCTGCTATACTCTTTCACCACAACTTTCTCTCACTCTTACCTCCTGTTTCTATTGTGCCTGTAATTCAAAGGATCAGCCTTGTCACACTGTGTCACGCTGAATATCCCCGAGAACTACGTTAAAGGTACACGTATCTGTGGAGTGCTCAGCCACTTGCACGTTAATTTCACGAGCAGGCTGTTCCGTTGATTGGATCAACCGGAACCCTCGACGTCGTAAGCGACGGAATGCCAACAATTATTTCATCAATACCTCAAAGCTACAAGATAAGGCCTAATATATTCAGTGTGATTAAATATGCATTACATTTGACAGAGTAATCTGAATACTAAAGGATTAATTCAGTAATATAATCCAATCAGCATTTATTACTCTTTACTCTTTTCTTTTACTCTTTTACTTGTTTCAGTCATTTGACTGCGGTCATGGTAGAGCACCGCCTTTAGTCGTGCAAATCGACCCCGGGACTTATTCTTTGTAAGCCTAGAACTTATTCTATCGGTCCATTTTGCCGAACCGCTAAGTAACAGTGACATAAACACACCAGCATCGGTTGTCAAGCAATGCTAGGGACACACACACACACACACACACACACACACACACACATATATATATATATACATATATACGACGGGCTTCTTTCAGTTTCTTTCTACCAAATCCACTTACAAGGCTTTGGTCGGCCCGAGGCTAAAGTAGAAGACACTTGCCCAAGATGCCACGCACTGGGACTGAACCCGGAACCATGTTGTTGGTAAGCAAGCTACTTACCAGACAGCCACTCCTGCGCCTACTGTTATTGTTTAACTTCAAATTAGCCCTGATTGAGTCAGACCACACATCGAAACATAACCAAAATAATCTCGTCTAGCTTGTGTATCTGAGTTTGCACAATCTAAATTACACATTACAATCTGTAACTTCTTATTAAAGGAAAAAAGGAAAAAGTATGATTTGAGGAAAATCGAATGGCCATTGCCAGCAGGCTGAGCAACCAGGAAGGAACTCAACAGTTAAGGGCGACCAGTCTGACGGAATTGGTGAAGAACCTCTCTAGAAAATTTTTCGGGTATGCTCAGTCGTTTTCAGAAGTCAACAGCAATGTTTAAAACAAGAGCCTGTTGTGGTGTCACTTAGTCACTACACCTCAAGGAGTCACAGACATAAACACAGAGACAAGCTGATTTGATATATATGTGCACACCACACACACACACACACACGCGTGCGCACTCGAACATCCGCGCGCTCGTGCGTACATGCTTACTTGCACTCTAATGCAAATTTGCGAGTATTCAAATGCACAAAGACAAACTTATGTACACTCGCGCACATGCGTGTGAGCACACGTGTGGTCTGTGTATATGTATGTATGCATCCCACCCTCTC
>NC_068982.1:32712691-32719554 GCF_001194135.2 Octopus bimaculoides
ACACGCACGCACACAAGCACGATGGAAGTAGTCCCAATAATTATGACCATTTCTTGTTAATGAGGCTTCAAAGCGAAAAAGTGAATACACACACATGTACGCACACACACACACACACACACACACACGCACACAAACACACAAACACCCACGCACACATACATGCAAATTGCATAATGAGACGCGTATGTCCATTGTATTCAGACACACACAAAACATAGATTACCATAACATACATACCTATGCTCAAAAACATGCGCACATATATACATGAGTTGTTGTACAGCTATCGTTTGTAACCTGAGACAGTGTTTGGTAAGCGTGGCATGACAGAATGTAAGAGATTAAAAAAAATAGTCTGGCGGGCGGAGGGACAAAGCATGTGTGAAGGTGAGTGGGGGAAACCTAATTGTTTCAGATAAGTGAGTAGGAGAGAGAGAGAGAGAATGAGGGAGTGATGTACACGTGTGTTTCTGACTGCATTTGTGTCTGTGTATATGAGGATCTACTGGTTTGTGAGAGTGTCTTGCGCATGCGTGTGTATATGTATGTTGTATACATAAGTATGTCTGAAATTTAATGGGTATTACAAAGAGAATGAAGATTAAAAACGTGCGACCGCATTTTGAAGAGCAAGAACAGATAGAAAAATGAGAAGCGAAAGTTAATGAAAGAACGGAAGAAAATTAAAAGAAAGACACACAGTCACAAGCACACACACACATGTATCTAAATCTTCAGAGCTATCTGAAAATTTTGCATCCATCTGCCATGATACCGTGTCGCTACCGAAAAGTCTCAACTTCAATAATACTCCTGAGTAACGCTTTTATCTTCCCGACTCTATAAAATACTGGATGTTTGAACCCCTTTTCCATGTCCTGCTTCCACTTCCTACTTTATACTTCTAGTTATGGACACCGTTCTTTCTAGATACGTTATGGATTTCATTTTGTCCAGCATGGCATTGTCCTCTTTCTGCCTATTCTATCACTACTAGAATAACCTCTACTTTTCGAAGCTGGCTTGTTTCGTAACCAACCAATCAGGTGTACTCACTTAATCTTGGTGCCGAGAGCTGGATAGACTTGTTCCTTTCCCTGCACTAACCACACTGTCTAATTCTTCATCTTCAGAACATCAGCCTTCTGGGATCTCTTTCCCGCATTAGTTGACCTGCAGCAGTTTAAATAGAATATTTATTTCTTTATTGCCCACAGGATACTAAATATAGAGGGGACAAACAAGGACAGACAAAGGGATTAAGTCGATTACATCGACCCAGTGCGTAACTGGTACTTATTTAATCGACCCCGAGAGGATGAAAGGCAAAGTCGACCTCGGCGAAATTTAAACTCGGAACGTAACGTCAGACGAAATACCTCTAAGCATTTCGTCCGGCGTGCTAACGATTCTGCCGGATTTGCAAGAGTCATGGATTCTGTTCTTTCTTTCTGATAGAGCAAGTAAATACAATGTTTTGAACATGATGGGATATCAGACAAGTGTTGTTCACAATGTCTAAATCTTTCCGTGTCTCCTCTTCTACTCATCGTATGTCCACTTTTTCTATCTGGGCCAAGAGCCAGCAAGACCACAAGCGTAGCTTTGTAGTTGAGGAGTTTACTTCCCAATCATGTGGTCTTGGGTTCAGTCTCTCTGCGTGGCCCCTTGAGTAAGTGTTTTTAGACGCAGGCGTGACAGTGTAGAAAGAAGCTTGCTTCCCAATCACATGGTTCTGAGTTCAGTCCCATTACGTGGCACCTTGGGCAAGTGTCTACTATAACTTCGGGCCGACCAAAGCCTTGTGAGTGGATTTGATAGACGGACACTGAAAGAAGCCCGTGGTATTTAATTAAGGATATTAATGAGCATGTTCGAGATTCTGTAGTACAGAGTAGAGCTCTAACTCCCACGTTTTGTAATTTCATCCGATAGACTTTGTTCCAATCAATAAGCATTTTGTATTCTTTTCATAACTTCTACTGTTGGGGCTTGACACATTGGCAATGGGGTAGGTATTAGTTTTCAGGGCTTAGCGTAAAATGTCATCAAAGCCTGCTGCTTTCCAGTTTTACGACATATTTAGGGTTTTTAAGATTCCGTCCAGATGAATGGGTGCCAGGTGAGAAGATTATGAACATTTTCAGCCTGTCTCTTCTTCCGGGTCCATTCCTTGATCATAAGTTATCACAATGTTTTCGTTGATTTGTATCGACTTGGATCGTCTCCAGTAAAAACCCACGAGATAAGGTAGAGGGATTATTTCACACACACACACACACACACACACACACACACACACACACACACATATATATATATATATATATATATATATTAGCTTGCATACATACGCACGCACATACATACGTGCGTATGCATGCTATTATTTAGTTTTATTTCTAGAGTTCTTGCCAATGTAGAAACATTTGGTTTCTAACCTAGATTCACGGTTCCTTCATTGGAATTTCAACGATATCAACAGGTTAGTTGATCGTGTTTGTGTATATGTGCAAGTATTTGGCCTCAGTATATGTGCAGATGTGTATGCTTTGCTTTATGTACTCATACATATATTTGCATGTCTAGACACGTGCAAATGTACTTATATGCTAGACATACGAAAAGTTTTATTTTTGCATTTGTATTGACGGTTCGTATTTGTAGTTTTCTTACTAGTTTTATAATTCTGGGTTTGAGAATCTTAATTTCTCAAGATTGGTGATGATGCATTTGGTTACAGGTATAAATATACATACAAACTTGTAATCTAGCTGTAGTATCTGTAAATCCTTGAACAGTTCGTTCGGCTTAGGTGTTTACTTTATCGATGAGTTTTAGCTTTATGGTGACATCTGTATGTACGAAGGTACGTACATCTGTATGTACGAAGGTACGTACTATTTACAGTTCTTTCCAGCAGGACAGCTACCCAACCGTTCGATACCTTTCCCTCTACTGTAGTGAGCAATAAGCTTGTGTCTTTATGTTCAACTTCTTAGGTGGTCTATCGTGCTGACTGGAATTTAGGAAGTCTTGGCGAAACGCCACCCTATTTATTGTCTGAGTGGCCTTCGTAATTAGTTGATGGGCAAACCATCTTAGTCGCTTCCTTCTTATACCACGTTAATGGTGCATGACGTATGAAGAGCTTTTCCTGCGGAAGTATTTCTACGTCTGCCTTTTGATGATATTAGTATTCAAATCATAAACACTGCATTTCAAAAACTTCCAGCTCTTTTTGTTTATCTTTAGGTTTTAAGGTCCACGTTTTCGATCTTTAAATTGTACAAAAAGAAAATAATAAGAGCGATGTACAGTCTAACTTTGTGGTGCTGGTTGCCAATCAAAAATAAATGAAGGCGAGTGGTTTAATGGTTAGAGCATTCGAATCAAAATTTGCAGGTCATGAGTTCGATTCCCTGCGGTGTATTATGTTTTTAAGCACAACAATTTATTTCACGTTGCTCCAGTCCACTTTGCTGTCAAAAATGAGTTGCACATGTAATTCAAAGGGCCAGATTTGTCACATTCCATGTCACGTTGAATCTCCCGGGGAACTACGTTAAGGGGTACGCATGTATGTGGAGTGCTTAGCCCCTTCGACGTTAATTTAATGACCAGGCTGTTCCGTTGATCGGATCAACAGGAGCACCCGTCGTCTTAAAATAACGGAGTACCTATTATTACAAATTATGATTCTTTGTCTTTCGAATGTTGTGGATGCTAGTGACAGCGTATATTCACATTTTCTGAAGCTTTTTTTTTTCTGTTTTTTTTTTAATCTACTACCGTAAAACAACCGCTGCATGAAAAGCAAAACTGAAGAAACGACGGGTGTGTCAATTTTGTTTAAAATCTAGTAAGAATGCACTCAGCTGCTATTTTCCAACCTTCGATATCAACCGAGGAATGGCCTTAAGGAATATAATGATAGTCGTTCATGTAGATACGAAAATAGTGCGAATTAGCGATGTACTGTACCACAAAAACAAGTGTAACATAATCACGGATGGTCAGCTAACTGATGAGTTTGAGTTATGCTGTTCTTCAATCATCTTCCTGGAATTTGTCATGGGGAAAACAAAAAGACTGTTACTCCTTCAAGCCCTCTCTATACATATTACACACACTGATGATGCGACCCAAATATTCAAGATCTTTGCCAATTTGAAAATATCGACTAAATGTCTAGACGAATCGCGCAAAAAGGAAAAAAAAAATAGGACATGAAAATAAATGGTGCAGAGTGCTAGATCTTGTCACCCAATAAATGAAAACATTGAATGGTTGTAGAATATGTTAGATTTGTTTCTAGGCTGCATCTACAAACACACACACAGGTATGTATGTCTGCAAACACATACAAATGTGTGTGTACATGTATATATATATATATATATATATATATATATATATATATATATATATATATATATATATATATATATATATATATATATACACATATAGTACACACATACATTTGTATGTATACATATATATACATATATGTATATGTGTGTGTGTGTGTGTGTGTGTGTGTATGTAAATAACACAGATATTTGTATATACAGAAAACATATCGGCTAAACGACAGAATTAAGACGTGCGAAAGTAACGCTAATAGGAAACGCTAGGATCGTTTCGGACTACGAAAACATGTAAAATTTTTTTACAATAGACGTAAGTAAACCATGAGCTGAATTGAAAACTAAATTTAAACTTTTAGACCAAACAGAAAAGGAAAAGTGCAAATGCCCAAGTGAATGGCCTCTACCAAAAAGAATGGGTAATTTTATAAGCTGGTTGGTCATGCGGAGGTCATGTGTGATATGTTGAGGGAAAGAGTGTTTCATACATACCTGCGCGCGCGCGCATTTCAATGTTTGTGTGTATGTATTTATCTTCATTAAAACATATTTGAAGTCAGGTTCATCGTAGTTATATATCTAATTTCTTGTTACTTTCTATTTACGTTTGTACATTGTTTATTTGGAGTCCTGAGTAGGACTAACGGTTCGAATTCAAATTTTATAATACTTCACTTGAACCTCGGTACATATACGAGGTTGACAGAAGAGAGGGAGATAACTTCTCAGTTGCTATAGAATACGGGTTGTCGAAGCATGTAGCGATGTATGGACCAACCATATATTAATACCACTGTGTATACTAGGCACTATTTGCTTCAGATATTCAATTATATCTTGACTAACAGCTATTTAAAGACTTCATGAACAAAAATAGAATGAATAAAACCGAAATCAATTTTGATCTGTTCACCAAGCATTTTCAGTTCTTAAGATTCAAAACTTTGATAGTTTCCCCAGTTTCCAATCAACGAGGGGAAAGGGCATTAGATGAATTCATTTGGTTAATGTCAAGTTTGAAGGCACAAATAGGATTAAGGCGTATATGGTCTTGCAGTAGTTTTTATGAAGCATAGAGACACCAGGAAAAAGTGAGGAAGTGGACAAAATGCTTAAAATGAAGTTTGTTGCAATATGATTTTGTCAGAAATTCAGATCAGATGACTTGACAATAACTCTAAAAGCGGCGCCAGAGAACGGAACTCAAAAGCGAGACAGTGTTTGAAGAGTGTTGCTGGTTTAAAGATTGTTTTAATTGGAAATAATCTAAAATATGCGGATATGTGAATGTTAGTTCCCAGCAATATATATAAATATTCGTCGCCCTGAAATGCGAGAATAATCTATTTTCATGTGTATTTGATTCTTGAAAGGTTAGCGACTGTACAATGCTCAAGAGACTTTGGAACTCAGCAATTTTTCAACTTAGAAAGTGCAGTTAATCACCGATTTATAGACAGTAGTTATTATCCATGGCATCTCACAACTAAAAACACAAAACAAGAAACCTTTCAGAGTGGAAAATTGGTACGTTTTTTTTCTTTAGGTCATTGCTGACGTACGACGCGAAGCCTTTTAAAATGGACATCAAACCTGTTTACTAACACCACTCATTGACAATGTACCAATGTATATTCAATACAATAACAGCTTTCAAAACCATTTGGAACATTGCAATTTCACAGAACGTTAATTTCCTGTAGTGTATTTCAAACAATTTTAATAGAATAGAATTCATATAAATGTAGGCTATATTCATTGGAAGCTAATAAAAGAGGTTTCAACTGCATAATTCTGTTCAATAATTTTAAAGATGGCGTGATTTTTAAATTACATTCACAATTTGTCATTATAACACAGTTTATATACACACCTAGAAATTTAGGCAAGTAAATATCTATTGCAATTTTTATGTAGTATATCTTGCATTTTGTGGATTGTGCTGTTTCTTATAGGTTTCTAAAGAGCCAATTGCTAGTTTACTGCATTTTCGAAAGTGAGAGGAACAAAGAAACGTCTGTGTAACACAGGCGGACAAAATACACTAGGTATTTGTGTGATATACACATCCGAGTTATCTCGGAGATGTTTATCTTTTGCTGGTACGTGCACACAACACACACAAGCAGCAGTAACAGCGACAAGAACGAGCCTGGAAAAATGATTTATAGTGGCATGAAATTAGACAACAAAAGCGGAAATGTTATACTAAGTATCATACAAAATGAATGATTGATTTACTGAAATTAACCTTCGCCAACAGTGTGTTGTTATTGGTTAACTACACATGGCCTCTCGGCGATTTTTTCCTCTTTCTTCCTTTTACTTTTGACTTTCTTAGTTTCCTGTTTCCGAAGAAGGGCTATGATCGAAACGTAAAACAACCACTCTTTTGCTTCTCTGAGCGTCTTATTAATACTTTGCATGTGCCACGCACTCGCTTTGTTGTTTTTTTCTTGTCTTTTTCTCCCTTTTTTTTTAAATTAT
>NC_068982.1:32720344-32721869 GCF_001194135.2 Octopus bimaculoides
TGTATGTATGTATGTATGTGTGTATGTATATATGTGTATATGTTTGTTTATCTGTGTTTGTCCCCCCCCCCAACATCGCTTGACAACCGATGCTGGTGTGTTTATGTTCCCATCACTTAGCGATTCGGCAAAAGAGACCGATAGAATAAGTACTAGGCTTACAAAGAATAAGTTCTGGGGTCGATTTGCTCGACTAAAGGCGGTGCTCCAGCATGGCCACAGTCAAATGACAGAAGCAAGTAGAAGAGTAAAAGAGAGTAAAAAGAGATGTTGCCCAATGTGCCACGCAGCAGAATCGAACCTTAGAAAGGTGTAACTTGCGAAGCGAACTTGTGAACCACGCAGCCGTGCCTGCACCCGTTTCTCTTTTAGTCAAGCTAGGTGAAGTGCTGAAGTAGCTTTTACTTAGGGATATACTGTTGACGTTTGAATAAGAGCAACAAGAAAAGATAGGCATAATACGTACTGTTTCATTGCTTTCTTTGTTCCTGATGACTAAGTGTTAAGAAGATATAGTCTGACTGCAGGTGTTGAATATACACAGAAGTGGAGAAAATATATGGTAGCAGAACAAGCAATGACCAGGTGGGAGGAGGGAGGAAACAGGTGAGCTTTTGAGAGCTGATCAACCTTGACAATTGCCGTTTCATCGCAATTCTATACGACAAACAATCGCTCGGTTTTGAATGTTGTTGCGCTGACAGGGTCGTTCGCGCGCAGGGCAATACGCTTAGCGTTATTTCGTCCACCGATGTCGACATTGCTTTTCATCCTTTTGGCGTCGATAAAATAGTTACCAGTTGAGCACTGGGGTTGATTTAACCCACTTAACCCGTAATTTCTGGTCTTGTGCTAAGAATTAGTAACTATTATTATTATTATTATTATTATTATTATTATTATTATTATTATTATTATTATTATTATTATTATTATTATTATTATTATTATTATTATTGCAGCGAGCTGGCAGAATCGTTAACAGGTTGGGCAAAATGCCTTGCGGCATTTCACCCGTCTTTACATTCTGAGTTCAAATTCCTCCGAGGTCGATTTTGTCTTTCATCTTTTCGGAGTCGATAAATTAAGTACCAGTGAAACACTGGGTCGATGTAATGAACTAGTTACCTCCTCCAAAGTTTCAGACCTTGTGCCTATAATAGAAAGGATTATTATTATCATCATCATCATCATTATTATTATTATTATTATTATTATTATTATTATTATTATTATTATTATTATTATTATTCAAATAGCGAGTTGGTACAATCGTTACCGCGCCGAAGAAAATACTCCGTGGCATTTGTTCCACTTCTTTATGTTCTCAGTTCAAATTCCACCGAGGCCTACTTTGCCTTTAATCTTTTTTCGTGATCGATAAAATAAGTACCAGTTGGTGAAATAAGTACCAAAAGTTCAGGCCTTGTGCCTATAGAAGAAAGGATTATTATTCTCATTATTGGGTCGGGGTTGGTAAAATCTTCAAAGTGTTGGACAAAATGCCTTACTATATCTCTGCATT
>NC_068982.1:32722233-32724677 GCF_001194135.2 Octopus bimaculoides
GCGGTTTCGATTCCCAGACCGGACTTTGTCAGTGTTTATTGAGCGAAAACACCTAAAGCTCCACGAGGCTCCGGCAGGGGATGGTGGCGAACCCTGCTGTACTCTTTCACCACAACTTTCTCTCACTCTTTCTTCCTGTTTCTGTTGTGCCTGTAATTCAAAGGGTCAGCCTTGTCACACTGTGTCACGCTGAATATTCCCGAGAACTACATGAAGGGTACACGTGTCTGTGGAGTGCTCAGCCACTTGCACGTTAATTTCACGAGCAGGCTGTTCCGTTGATCGGATCAACTGGAACCCTCGACGTCGTAAGCGACGGAGTGCCAACATATATCTACAGACACAAAAGATCACCCTAGGAAAGTATCATCTATAAACCCCAACAGCCGATTGTTGTACCAGCTGACCTGTTTACTTCAGAATTCATTGAAGAAAGTCATGCCTTAAATGAGATCGAGCGAAGGAATGTGCTTCCTATCCTTCACATTTGCAGCCTGAGCAGCAAAATCACCACACACACCTCCACCTCCATATAACTACCATTCATTCCTTTCTTTCCATCACCTTCCCCTCCTCCCCACCAAATACACACGGAAATACTCACAAAACTCCATCAACCTTCGCAGTGGTCAAAAGGCATACGCATCTATTAATGAAGAAATGAATCCACGAAGATGAACGACCCGATACCCACGGATACTAAGGAATACACTGTAATCATCCCAGGAATACGGACTGTGATTTTAAGAGACATGTGATTCGTGGAAACGCGCGTAGCCATGCATCAAATGTTTATGAATTCCATTTAAGGATTACTATTATTATTACTATATTCTTTTATTCTTTTATTCTTTTACTTGATTCAGTAATTTGACTGCGACCAGACATACATACATACATACATACATACATACATACATACATACATACAGCCTACATGTAGTATACATTCGTACATGCACACTTACATAATTGTATGCATTATGTTCTGCTATTTGCGCGTAAAAAATCTTGGAAAATTGTTGCATTTGTTAGTCAACTCTTATGAATGCAAACTTAACAAAAACTATTGTTTCTTTTGTATAAAACAGGAAAAAAAAAACTTACAACCATAAATTAGATTCTTTTGTCCTAAATTTAATTCAAATTTCAGATACAGATTGTTTTTCAATCTTTTTTTTTTACAATTAGATTGTATTATATTATATCATATTATATTATATTATATCTATTTTAAATAAATATTATGTTTTATATAATAAAACACTTTAGTTATTTTTAAGAACGCCAAATGTTCAAGTTACTTCGTAAAAGAATTAACAACTTAAAATGTAAGTGAAATAAAAACAAAGCAAGAGTAAGAGTAATCATTCAAGACTACACACGCGCACACATTATATATATATATATATATGTGTGTGTGTGTGTGTGTGTGTGTGTGTGTGTGTGTGTGTGTGTGTGTGTACACGTATAATAAACAGAAAAGCGTATTGTATCACAGTATGGACAATCTGTAATGTCATCTGTAATATATTGAAATGTTGAGATGACATGATGACATGGCTCTTATCCTTTGTATTCTGAACCCCGAATTCTTTTCAGGATTCTGAAAAACTAAACAAGTAAAATAATAAATGAATTGATAAAATTAAAGACTCCTTTCAAAGTTAGAAGCACATGATTATTATTCTTTGTTTCTTTTTTCGTTTGGTTTTATGCAAAAGAAGAAAAGAAAAACGTAGACTATCATAAGTATTTGTGAATATATATCTACATAGAGACATACATACATACACATGTGCATGAAAACATATGTACGTTGCATGAATGTAAGTATATAGTTACCTATGTATGTGTGCATTTTATATATTCCTTGTTGAAACTGGATCTCGAAGCCAATAAAGCTATAAACAATTTTTACATGCTATTATTTATACCTTTATAAACGCTTCGAGATACAATTCCAGTAAAAAAAAATTATTTCACCTTCTCTGGAAACTTTATTAATTCATAAAACGTAAAAAATATGTGTATATAAATATTAGTATATCACGCTTGAAACTCGGAGTACCAAGGAGTTTGAATCAAACTGTTTTGATCAATACATGTAATTCCCAATAAATGTGATATATATAGTAAGAGGAGGGGTATAATATTCAGGCAGATACCGAATTTCTCTGAGTGAAAAGCCAAGGCTGATTTCTTCTGATGGTGCGATTTTTGGTAATCTTCCTTTAGCTCCCAACCTATTTTCCAGTTCATTTCTTGGCTACTTAGAGTGTAAAGTGCAATATTGATAATAAGGAGGATGAAGAATTTGAACATTCAGACTTTATATTTATTTCCAGTCAGTTTATTCAAAATAAACACGTGTTTCGATCGCACCAACTGCATATTGTTGCTTAGTCGTTCCCCCTATTATGAATATTGTACTATATATATAT
>NC_068982.1:32725217-32725738 GCF_001194135.2 Octopus bimaculoides
TATATATATATATATATATGTATGTATATATATATATACCTGAGTAAGCACATAAATGTGAAACAAGTGGGTAAAAATAGAACACGAATACCGGAAGTAGAGTAATATGCTTTATTATAAAGAGCTGCAAAATCATCACAAAAGTATCACAAAAAACTGTTACTGGGAGTTTCACGTTCCCGTTCGTCGGGCAGTTGTGATTCAGAATGGATCCTTTCTGGATCACAACTGCCCGACGAACGTGATGTTTTTGCAGCTCTAATGATAAAGTATAAGTATGTGTGTGTATATATATATATATATATACATTATTTACAATTAACGGATATTTGTCCTAATCTTGTTTGTTGTTAACACAACGTTTCGGCTGATATACCCTCCAGCCTTCATCAGGTGTTTCATAGGAATGAGAACCCAGGTTCAAAATTTCCCCAAGACACCTGATGAAGGCTGGAGAGTTTATCAGCCGAAACGTTGTGTTACCAACCACCAAATTGAGGACAAATATCCGTCAATTGTAA
>NC_068982.1:32727855-32733834 GCF_001194135.2 Octopus bimaculoides
ATATACGTATGCAAGCATGGAATAGGAATTCCGTGTTCAACAGTTTCTATGACCAATTTGAAAATCCGATATAAACAGTTTAATTGGTTCGATGAGAATATCACGACTATCATCGTGTGTGTGTGTGTGTGTGTGTGTGTGTGTGTGTGTGTGTGTGTGTGTGTGTGTGTGTGCACATGCATGTACACACACACATATTTAAAGAGCCCGAAGGCATAACGCTGTGTCATGTGTATGTAATGAGTGCATGTGCGTATACACACACACACACACGTATATATATACGCACATGCACTCGTATACATACGCCAGACACAGCGTTATGCCCCCGGGCTCTTTAAAAGTGGCCATTGTTGGCGAGAATAATGAGAGCACTACGTCAACCAATTTGATCATTGAATACAATGGATGTTTCCAAAATAAAATTTCATCTTAAATTTCCCCCACACTCCTGTCAATTCCCTATTTCTCCCTCTTTCTCCTACTCTCTCTCACCATTTATATTTCTCATTCTTTTCTTTTTCTTTCCCTTCCATTCTTTGTATTGTGTATATACAATGTAGAATGGAAAAGGGAAAGATGCAAATAAAGAGGGAGGCGGAGTAGGAAAATATACATAGCAAATCTCTAAGTGTCAGGGAATATAAATGAAAGTAAGACAGAATTATAAGAGAGAGAGAGGGGGGTGCTGGTGAGAAGAAGAGAGTACTAAGGGGAAAGAAAGACATATACAAAAAGGGAAAAGAAGAGTGAGAATGAAAGAGGAAGGAAGAGCAGGGGGAATGGAAAAAAACTCCTGTCGACAGTGTCTAAGCACGACACACGATCTCCAGGTTTTCAAGAGTTACTGTGATACAATGTTCAAAAGCAAGCAGAACAATTCTACTTTAATACTTATAAGTAATCGTAGTTTGTAGGGTTGTTGTTTTTGTTGCTACTGTTGTTGACGTATTACGGTGTCTGGTGGAGATGTCTCAGATAATAGATCAACTCAATTTGACGTCAGTTAATTTGTTATTTTAAAATTACGTCTATGAGCTCAGCTTCTCTAAGACTTTCATTGTCGCTTAATAAGGTGGCGATTTGGCAGAGTTGTTAGAGCGTCTCTGCTTTCTGAGTTCAAATCCAGCCTATAAAGAAGAAAAAAAAAAAAAAGAAAATTAATCCAGTACAGTGGATTAGCAGAAGCCTAAGAACGTCAGACCAGAAGTATTGTAATATTTGTTTTGAGTAGGGCGGCGAGGTGGAAGAATTGTTAACACGCCTCGAAAAAAAAATGCTTAGCGGTATTTCGTCCGTCCCTGCCTTCAGAGCTCAAATACTGCCGAGGTCGACTATGCCTTTCATCTTTTTAAGGTCGATAAAAATGGTATCAGTTGAATATTGGAGTTGATATAATAGACTTACCCCTCCTACAAAATTGCTGGCCTTGTGACAAAATGTGAAACCAGTATTTGTTCTGGCTCATTGCGTTCAGAATTCAAATTCTGCCATAACACACTTTGGTGGTAGACTTAATCCGTCGCCCGAGATAACACCACCACCACCTGGCAATATGGTTACCTTTAGCGGAGCCGACTTTGTTGTAATCATTTGGTTTAGGTCTCCTGTTTGAGGATAGCCTCCACCTTTCCTACCATCAGTGTCTGAGGCTTTCAAAAGGACAATGGACATTGCTTCTTACCTGATTAAAAGATTGAAGAAAAACACATGTAGACAAAAGTTTTTTGCAAGGCCTGAATAACCGAATTAGCTTCTACGCAGTTTACTCGAGCTGCTAGTTGGGCAGTTAAATAACCTTCAGTGACAATAGAATATTAGTTCTGAATAAATTATTTCAGTAAAAAAAAAGACGAGATGGTCATAGCTGGAACGTCAACCGAACACTGAACATTGAACACAAATAAATGATTAAAGCCACATTCATAATATAGTTTTCTTCTACACAGTTAAAACGTACTTCAGCTAATATCGGTTTTCAAATTGTGGCGTAAGGCCAGCAATTGCAGGGGGGGGGGCGGGTAAACCGATGACAGCGACTCTAGTACTCAAACTGGTACTTATTTTATCGACCCCGGAAGGATGAAAAGCAAAGTCGACGTCAGCAGAATTTGAACTTAGATCGTAAAGATGGGCCAAATGCCGCTAAGCATTTTGACTGGCGCGCTAACGTTTCTGCCAGCTTGCCACTCAGTCCATCTTATATATTACCTAATAGAGCATCATGTGATTTTCTTCTAAGATTTCAACTACAATCGTAAATTTTCATTGAGACT
Organism: Octopus bimaculoides; assembly: GCF_001194135.2. Taxonomy (NCBI): domain Eukaryota; kingdom Metazoa; phylum Mollusca; class Cephalopoda; order Octopoda; family Octopodidae; genus Octopus; species Octopus bimaculoides. Next base: position 32,730,132 of record NC_068982.1, read on the forward strand.
TTTCTCTCAAAACTGCACTTATCCGGAACGACCAGCTTGTGGTATTTTTAACATAATCACCAATCTACAGGACCCTAAATTGAACGCTATCCATATCAATCATTCCCAGTAACACTATCCTACAATATAAATAGACCTTAAAATATTATGGGTGTCACCCTGCTCTTCCAATTAAGTAATAACATATTTAGCTACTTTGGGATGGAAAATAATTATAAAACACTAGTAGAGAAATAAAAATGTATGCACACACGCAATTGTGCGTGCGTGTGTGCTTCTATGCGTGCATGTATGTATATATATATATATATATATATATATGAATACATACATGCATGTATGCATACATACATTTACACACACATACATTTGCAGTTAGCCAGTCAGACGAAAAAAAATCCATCCAACCTTCAGCAGCGTACGGAACCTCGGTATTATGCCTGCCTAGGTCAAGGTAAGATATTTATGGTGCTAATCGTTGCGAGGAACAACTAATGTGCCTAATGGAACAAGGTTGATTGCCTGGCATTAATAACTGGAGCACCAATATGGCGTCTGTCATGAAGAACTATTTATGTGGTATCATATTCTTATATTTAATCTCATAGTGAAATTAAGCCTTTTGATTACACCACTGGATACTTATTCGATTGCTTGAAATGAAGATCTGTTAGTTTTCTCCATTCTCACGCCTCACCAAACTTCACTTACCCCTCCCTTCCAAGCTACCAAACGTCAGTAGAGGAAATTAGATAATACTGTACCAGGCACTACTTATATAATTCTGCTATACTGAAGCAAAAGTAACCGAAACCTGATGAGCCTAAGATTGGCGAGAATACTAGGTGGGATCCTCTTTCAAAATTTCTGAAATAAAAAGAACTGTGGTCCAAGTTCGGTGCCTAACTTAAAAACGAAGTTAAGCAAAATTTGCTTACAAAACGTTGTTTGACTCATGTAAACACAGAGAAATATTACCAACACAGATTGTTTAATCAAAATATGAAATGAGCCACTAAATGCAACAGTGTTGTTTGTATAAATATGTATGTATAATTTTGTATGTGTGTAGGTGCATCTGCGTATGTGTGTGTCCGTGACGTTTTATTTATTAGAATTTTTCCTTGAAGGAATGAACGAACTGGTTTCTAACAAAGAAACAAGATTTCATCGATGGCTTTCAGATAACAACACTAATATTTGTTACATATTGTACATTAGCAAAGTCTTGCACATTTATAATATTCAATTTACTAATTGTAAATGTGCGTGTTAGCCAGTCTCTTTCATGCCCGATAATTGTAGCTTTTCACAAAAATGTTGCTTAGATATCTATTGACATAACCAATTGCAACGATAATTTTTAATATAAATGGGATTTTACAATCGTGGTAGCGGTATTGTATTGAATGGTGTTATAGTAACAACGACATGCCACAGTGGAAGGTTGGGAGGTAGCACCTCGAAATATATTTTGGGAAACTACTGATAAGATGCGTTATGTCCTCCTCTTGAGAGCTGAAGGGCTCGTTTTCATATCAGGTATTTCGTAGTTATCTACTGCTACTGAATTGCAAAAGCGTAAACTTAGAGATATATCGTGATGTAACGGTCACAAGTTCAAGAGAGGTTATACTTCATGTTAATATGAACATCTTTTTCACGCTTACGGGAAACATATCCGTGTATAACCATATGATTCGAAATTGTACAAATAAAAGCAAAAAGAAAGTCAAAGGACAGGTGAGGGAATAATAAACAAGGTGTATTAGTTTGATGCTCGGTAAAATGGAAGAGACTTTGACATTTCGAGCCTACGCTCTTCTCCAGAATAGAACGAGAAGAGAAAACTGACGGAGAGAGGGGGGGAATGGATCAACAAAGTTGATGTTGAACATGATAAACAGAATCCTAGACGTTACTCAATATGTATTGTCACAATATTTTCATTAATTAGTTAAGTGATAAACATCTTATGTAGAATGAATGGAGCAAAGTGCACAGTAGCCATATTTCAAATTTATTTTGAAATTAATACTGTCCAGCTATTTGGATGTTAGAAGACTTGTACAATGTCATTTAGAAAGCTATTTTGCACTCAGTGTTGTGTTATTTGATATTTTACGGGAATATAAGGCGCTCAGCTGGTAGAACAGTTAGCACGCCGTGTAAAATGCTTTGCAGCATCTCGTCCTGAGTTCAAATTCCGCTGAGGTCGACTTTGCTTTTCATCTTTTCGGAATCCATAAAATAAATATCAGTTTGAGCACTAGTGTCGCTGTAGTTGGCTTATCCCCACCCCGAAATTGATGGCTTAGGATCAATATTTGAAACTAATAGTTTTACTGGAATATAAATGTATATTGATATGATTACATAGACATATTTATTTAATGAGTATAAATATTCGAATTGGAATGTCTTTGACCATAGATTTGACGTCAGAAAATTAACAACAGCAACAACACTAAAATCTAAATCTAAATGCCTTTCACTAAAATCCAAATCCTACAGTTAATTCTATTCTCTATTTTGTAATTAAATACCAAAGATTAATGGAGGTTTGTATGTATTTTTACATTTTATTACCAACGAATGGAAATCTCGCGCTGTTTATGGCGATGTACTTAAATTCTCACCGTTTCTGTCAATGTGTATGTTAAGAGCATGTTGAGATAAAGTTTATGTGTTAAATAGGAGTAATGCAATATTGAAGAGTGTTTGGCAAGTGTATACTTTTATATGTGTATGGTTTCGAGATAAATGTGAATCATTACATATAGCAGATAATCAGTTTGGATGCAATCCATTCACAGAAACGACTAGAAAAATAAAAGAATATACTGAACACATAGACAGATACATACATGCATATAGATATATACATGCATATATATATATATATATATATATATTGGCCACTCACATTACATAAAGCAGGACTTGTAATTAAAAAGTTAAAGTCACTGAAGCACGGTACATATAGCATATATGAGCCATTTCTAGCTGCTACTCAGAAATGAAATATATTAAAATAGTATTTGTTACACGGGTTGATTTTATATGCCTTAAACATACATTGCATATCTTGCATCCGTGCTGGAAACGGAACTGATGTGCTTGTGTGTGTGTGTGTGTGTGTGTGTGTGTGTGTGTGTGTGTGTGTGTGTGTGTGTGTGTGTGTGTGTGTGTATGTGTGTGTGTGTGTGTATGTGTGCGAGCGCGCACACATGTGAGTGAGTGAGAGTATAGATGTGTTTATTTCTGTGTGTGTGTATGCATATATATATATATACATATGTATATATATGTATGTTTGTATGAATTTATGCATGTCTATCGATAGATAGATATACATAAATATATAAACATATATATATGCACACGTCTATACATGTGTGTGTGTGTGTGTGTGTGTGTGTGTGTGTGTGATTTTCATGTCATATTAATTATCTAAATGATATTAGAAAATTTTCCAACGGAAGAGAAGCATCGGTAAAAGTGACGAAAACTGTATTTAATAAATATGAAAGCAGAGATGAATTCTATTTTTCTGAGCTGATTTTATTCATGTCACCCTATCTGCTCTGTTAGAACGTTTAAGCAAATTAGGGAGGCACCTGGGGGAGGTAAAATAGTATGCATTTCAAGTGAGAGAAAGAAACAGTGTGAGATAGTGAGGAGAAGCTAACACACAGGTATA
>NC_068982.1:32734084-32735234 GCF_001194135.2 Octopus bimaculoides
GTTACGAGTTGCTAAGTTTCCTTAAATAACTTGAGCATTTCTATTATTGGTAGACTGCAAACAAAAAATACCTTAATATTTCAGTACTTCTAACGTTATTTCCTGACAGACTCAAAATACATTTGAAGTCTTACTCTACGTTTTCAGATGCGGCAAAATAGCGCCACACAAAGTAAATAGAAGCAGATAGAAAGAATCAGGTATATTTATATGATTTGTAGCTAGGAGGTTAGCAGCTTTCAAAAGTTGTGAAGAGAAAAAGGATTAGCTACATACATACATGCATACATACATACATACATACATACATACATACATACATACATACATACACCCATGCACGAACGATACAAAGTGCATAATATTTTTTATAGATTTCTATCGATAATATACATATACACATATAAATACATGCGTGTATGTACGTACGGGCGCGTGTGTGCGCTCATGGATGGGTATACCTCTGTAAATATGTCTACATGCATATAATGTAAACACAAATGGCGTTCAAAATTTCCGACAGCTGTTTCGGTAGGATTTTACTAATGCATTCACTGAAGATTACATTTTAACATAAGATACACCATCATCAAGTGAAATTTTAAAGAGATTAGACGTCAAACAGGTGAAATTTCTTATATGAATCTGATCAAATCCGAAGTGAGTTGGAGAATTCATACATCGATTTGTACACATCGATGAAAGAAATCTCATGTTTTAAATCTTAACGGTTTAAAATTTTATCTGATGATGGTAAGTTATATGTTATGGTGTAACCTTCTCTGAATGCATTAATAACATTCTACCGAAACAGACTTACTGCAGATGTTACAAACATTTTCAGGCAGAATTTGAAGTCAAGTCCTGTTTATATGATAAAGTTGAGGTGCAGGAGTGGTTGTGTGGCAAAGTATCTTGCTTACCAACCACATGTTTCCGGGTTCAGTCACACTGTGTGGCACCTTAGGCACGTGTCTTCTACTATAGCCTCGAACCGATCAAAGCCTTGTGTGTGGATTTGTTTGACGGAAATTGAAAGAAGCCCGTCGTGTATATATATGTGCGTGTGTGCGTGTATGTGTATGTGTGTTTATATATGTATATATATATATATATATATATATATATATATATATATATATATATATAT
>NC_068982.1:32736055-32742435 GCF_001194135.2 Octopus bimaculoides
GTGTGTGTGTGTGTGTGTGTGTGTGTGTGTGTGTGCAGAACTTCTAATTTTTAAGATTAATCGTCGACATAACTTGATGTGACTTGATTGTTTTAGGCCGTAATAAAACAGCTTATCTACTTGGTCACGGAAGTAATAAAAATCCTTTTCACCTCCTAATAATGGTGCTAAATATTTCACCCAAATTCTCATATTGACAATTGCTGCCTTCTCATTTATTCTCTCTTTACTCATCTATCAGAGAGACGGTGATCGATATAAGTTCAAACTGAGCATCAATCACATCGATCTCAAGAATCTAGAAGTATCGGCAAAGATCGTGAGCGTTTTCCTATATTACTCTAATTCATAAAATATGTATGTATGTATGGATGGATGGATGGATGGATGGATGGATGGATGGATATGTATGTAAGCACGCATGCATGTATGCATTTTGTCACCTACGCAAAAACGTTGAAAGATCTCAGACTGAATACAGCTTCTAGCAGCTAATCTGATATGCGATCTATAGGATAGGTTATTTTCCAGCTGCTCGAACTCACAAGATACACGAAAATACACAATCAAGATGCTGTTCAGAATGAGCAGCCAACCGCAACACAAGAATATAAATGCCTCATATGCAACAAAAACATGTAAGTCACTTGCTGACTTTAAAACTTATTGTAAGTGCCATGGTGAGTGGGAAAAAAAATACAAATAAAATAATTTTCAGCGATGGATATACTCGTGTATCCAATCGACAGTCATCATATATTATGCATGTATTTACATATATGCATGCACGCGAGAATATTTACAAATGCATACATTAACATGCGCATATCAATGTAGGAAGAACGCGGATATTAGTTACGGATTTCTAATTATCTGAACGGATGCACGAATTCCATTGGATTACTCGGATACCTTTGAAAATTGTTTCTTACCTGATTTATTCAGCACAAGACAACTAGACTATGTTCACAATACTTTTGAAGTATTCATTTTAATTTTTGTACCTAGTCTCTAAAACTAAGAAAACTCTTGTCAAGGACTTGAAATGATCTTTATATATATATATATATATATGTATATAACCGTCCTGTATCTTTCAATTTATACTCATTTTCTACCGTCCTTTAGTTAGGAAGAACAGGTAGTTTTCCCCAGTCTGGTGAATATGGTGAAAGAGGTTGTGTGGTGGACGAGATGGAAAGGACTGAAAACAGACTTACCTCTTCGGTCAGGTCGTCATGGTTTTATTTTTTGTTTTTTAAATTCCATTTAAAGAGAATGGTGAAGGTTCAGAAGGATGTGTTGCACCCCAGTAAATTTGGTGAAAGGTGGGTGAATGGTGCAAGGATGGCCCGGATAAGTGGGTCTATTCTAAGCTTGTACTGGTAGGCTGAGGAGTAAGGAGGAGAGAGGAGCATTTGCTATAGTAATCTTGATAAGATGCCTCGGTTTCTGTGGATGCCTCAGTTGCTTAGTTATCCCAGAGTGATGTCCCCATCCACCATTGGGAAATATATTAAAGTTTTTTCTTAGTCGTTATTGTTTCTTTTTAATTATTTACTCTTTTCCATGAAAACCCCCAATGCCCTTTTGTGTTTTCATCGTCCCAAATGTTTTGTCGGGCTCTTGTGGCCAACAGAGAGAGAAATTAAACCAGTTTTCCTACACCGCTAGTAGTAGTAGTAGTAGTAGTAGTAGTAGTAGTAGTAGTAGCAGTAGTAGTAGTAGTAGTAGTAGTAGTAGTAGTAGTAGTAGTAGTAGTTATTGTTCAGCCATAAATCGTTTCTGATGGTGCAGGCAACATATCTTCAAAGACATTCAAGTCATCAAATTTATTCATTTATTCATTTATTTACTTATTTCAGGAATAACCAATAAATCATTTTTCTTGCATGATAGGATATGGTTTGAGTGAAAACCGGGTGCTGTTTCTAGCATGTTAAGGGATCATACAGAGGATAAATCATTAGTGTAAATAAATAAGGAAATTTAGTCCATAAGCAAGTTTCAAAGCACTTTTTTCCTAATGATGATCACATTTAATCACAATATGAATGTTAATTGTTTGAAGCCTGGACAGAAGTAAAAGAACGCTAGGAACTACACTCTACATAATATATATATGAGCGGGAGAAAAAAAAACATACACAATATACATATATATGTATTCATATATGTATATATACACACACTCATCCACATACATACTTACTCACACACACGCACACAGAGATGAAAAATAAATAGATAGAAATACATAGATGTACATACATACATACATATATATAAATATATACACATATATAAACATATACTTATATGCATATACATACACACACGCACACAAACACACATATACACACACATATTTACACACATACGTATATACACATACATACATACATACATACATACATACATACATACATACATACATACAGACATTTATTCCGGTTTGTTTATTCCACACATAAAGGACACCACATTCAGTAAATCACTAGAAAAATCACGAATGATCATTATATCTGATTATAGCAATTAGCAAAAACTGAAACACGAGCCTATAATATGATTTCTTTTGAATGATGGACAAAATGCAATCAATGCTATGGTGTACAAAATGCAATCAACGGTATGTAATTATGTGCTACAACTTCATATTGAGAAGCAAGTGTCTTCACAACCGATACATTCTTATGTATTTTGGGGTGGCGAGGGAGAAGTTACTTTGAAAAAAGTATCTTAAAAACAGTCAATGAAATTGCTTTTGTATACTAGGTATGTATTTCAGTAGTTGCATAAATTTACTGAATTTGCTAATTTCTTTTTTTTTCTTTGTTTCAGGTATGTTATGAGGAAATAAAACAATTACTTAAATTATAGATAAACACATACATTTATGTATTCACACTTATACAGGTAAACACATATACAAAAGTTTATGGACATGTGTGTGTGTGTGTGTCTGTGTGTGCATGTGTGTGATGGATAGTTGGGGAGATATACACAAACACACATTCACACACACACACACACACACACACACACACACACACACATACATGCATATATATATATATATATATTTGTATTGCCAAGTTGCCAAATTCCTGATGAGAAGTCGTGTATTGAAACAGATATTGTATTTAGGGACGGTTATTTTATTTTTTTTGCCAAATAAACACACGTGCTATATATTAGTTCTTCATTTGTTAATTACTGTTCCTATTCTAACTCATGTCCGTTGTCCGGAAATCTGTCGTCACGCCTCTGTGACCTCCTCAGCGACAGTTTCCGTCTTCGGAAGCAAACTTCTTACCACACAGGCATGCCTGCGCCAATTCTCTCACGGATATGTTCATAGCATTGGCTATTTGATTTATATTCAATCACCTGTCATTCATCAATCACCATGTGGTGAACACGAACAATGTATTCTTCGGTGGTGGCAGAAGTAGGACGTTCAGACCTTGGGTAATCTTCAAGACACTCCTTATTCCTGCTAAATTCAACTGCCCTTTTTGTACCGTTGATTATTGACTATCTTCGAAAGGCCAAGCCATCAATGGAAAGTACTATGCCAAATGGCTGAGATAGTTGTGAAAATCTATCAAGACAAAACGCCGAGGAAAACTGATAAAAGGGGTCTTATTTCAATGCTGCAACACACAAGCCATTTGTTCCAATGGCTTCTGTGCATGATTGTTGCTTGGAACTGGTGGAGCATAAATCCTATTCTCCACATTTGATTCCATCTGCTCCACGTACTGGAAAAAGAAAACTCACTTGCCTCGGAACCAGTATTGCAGTGATGATGGTGTCATATGTACATATGTTGATGGCTTTTTTTGACTAATAGGACGAAAACTTCTTCACCAGTATGTGTGTGTGTGTGTGTGTGTGTGTGTGTGTATGTGTGTGTGCGTGTGATAGTTTGTGTGTGTGTGATGGTGTGTGTGTGTGATGTGTGTGTGTGTGTGATGGTGCGTGTGTGTGTGTGTGTGAAGGTGTGTGCACGTGTGATGGTGTATGTGTGCGTGTGACGGTGTGTGTGAGTTTATGTCTATGTTTGTTTATAATACCGGCTCTTAGACCGGTATTTACTGATTATGTTGTGTCCTTTTCTGTCCCGTAACTTAGCGGTTCATTTTCATAAACCGATAAAATAATTGCCATAGTGAAATAATTACTAGTGACGATATGATCGGCGAAATCTTTTCAAAGTGATTCCCAGTATGGCCGCCATTCATATATGCATGTATATGTAAATCTAAATTATTGCACTGAGTACGATTATGATATTTAACTGTGCGATAATTTTGATCGTGCAGGTGATGCAATCGTTGATAATATTATTAGGACAAATTAGCAGTTTGCTTTAGCAATAAAAATATATCAATAAAAGATCGAAACCTGAAGAATATTGATAAGCGTTATAAAAACTGACCTAAGCTATTGGCTTGTCTAGTAGATAACAGTATTAATAATGTTCTTAATATGGATATATAGGCTACTACATTCCATTTCTTCCTCCCTTACAAATATGGCATGAATAAATAAAAATATTCAAAGCATTGCAAATTTTGGAGTCAGGAGATAATGAGCGCAAATGCATCTGCTATACAGAAAGTGTTTCGTATTTTCGTAATTCTACGCTCAATGAAACGAATGAACGAAATTAGAAAAAAGATGGCGCCTTTAAAGGCCAAATTTCGGTGTAATAGATACGTAAAATCCCAGTCAGGATAAGTATTGCATTTAACAGTTATAATTTTCCGCCTCTCTGGTTATTCTTCAAATTCATTTAGCTTTACACAGTTGAGCAATTTGGAAAATCGTGTGGTGTTGCCTCTTCAAAATATCATCATTTTAAATCTCGAATTTCATTTCAGAAGTACAGAGACGAGAATATTTGCGAATATCATCGAGCATCAGGATTATTAAATCTAGCTTCTATATAATTGATGATGGTCTATTCACAAGAGTGTGTGTGTGTGTGTGTGTGTGTGTGTGTGTGTGTGTGTGTGTGTGTGTGTGTGTGTGTGTGTGTGTTAGTGCTATATTACAATATCTACTGCAATAGACGAACGGAAAGAGAGAAATTGGAGAAGACTCTGTAAATGTGGACATCGATTAGAATTACATAAGATATACTTGAAAGTGCTGGTAGACTATTCCATTCATTTTTAAGGTATTGATATATTTTAGAATTTTTTAATATTAGGTTTTGGCTCACAGAATGTACAAATTGAGTTTGAAATGAGATAAGGTATAATATTCACTTAACATCCAACTGCAAAATAGAAAATCATCACACAATTTTTTTATATTCGCTCGTCTGCTAAGGAACCTATTTCCCAATAACCTTTTTGGACCACTCTAAATTGGATTACATTTACTTTTGGAAGTGTTTATTACTAGTATTAAAAGGACTGAAATTTTCGGTAATAAGAAAAATTCCGATTACGCGATCCCTGAGAAATGAAACATAGTAAATGGAGGGAGGAAAGCAACTCAGTGAACATTCTAATTTCATATCAGTGATGGAGTATGTTAACATATATCTGATATGTCATCCAGTTTAATATCAAAAGCTGGTGCTGGGATATTTGTAGCGCATTCTGTTTTGCTACAAGCATTCAGGTTTTGTCACAGGCCTTAGGAAAACTTCTTCCCTTCTTCTCAATGTCTCACAGTCTTTGAAAAAAAGCCATAGGAGACGCCATTTTTTCTTCTAAGTCATTAAAAAATACCTCCTCTTTTCATTGCTTATATTTGTTGCTTTTTCAGTACCTCCAAATTCCCCGCCGCCCTCACTCAGGCCTAGCGCCAGACTTTGGTACCTGGAAGTGCTTCGGAATATTCTGGGTGGGTACTAATTTATAATAATGCCAAAGTGGGGTTTCGAAATAAGTGCATAATTTAATAGTGAGAGGACAGTTCCGTCCAGTACACCCCCTTAGTGACGGGTATGCCGTAACTTCTCCCATCTATCGAATTATTTAACTATTTTAATAACTACTGCCTATAACGATTAAATATTGATTAATTAATAGAAACAAATATTCACTGATACTACCTGTAATGAATTTCAAATGCAACATAGTAAGTTTTCTTTAATGTTCACATTTGTGACAATTCTTTTTCCGGGAAAACAAATGAGATCTACTGGAGACTGAGTAATAATGCGAAAAGCAAGAGCTGAGAATATTTAATAAGTATACACTACAATATGTTCACGTTGAGCACATTTCTCCCTTTCGTTATAATCAATATGCGTGTGTTTCTGTATGTTCCATTGTATTATACACACGCGCGCGTACACACACACACACACACACACACACACACACACACACACACACACACACACACACACA
>NC_068982.1:32742667-32743584 GCF_001194135.2 Octopus bimaculoides
ATATATATATATATATATATATATATATATATATATATATATATATATATACACACACATATATATATATATACATATATATATATATCAGATGTGTGCGTCTGTGTGTGTGTATTTATGTACGCATGCATATATATTACATGCACACACATTATACATATCTTTTACTCGATATAACTTCCAGTCACTTTGGTCGGCCCAAGACTCTAGTAGAAGACACCTGCCCAAGGTACCATGCAATGGGATTGCACCTGGAACCATGTGGTTGGGAAGCAAACATCTTACCACTCAGTCAAAAAATGAAGATAACGTTTCAACCTCTACCAAGTAACAATGCAGATCCTGTTTATTCGATGGATTTTAGAGTTTCAAAAATGGGGAATTGATATATACAATCCTATGCAATGTTGTTTTGTTTTATCCTCACTGCAGATCTCATAGGATAGAATTCTATCCAAATGCTGCTAGGCACAACTCTTACGTTTCTTTTTATATCTCGGATTTAATTCTCTAATTTTCATTAAGATGTTATGATTTGAGGTTTGTAGCAAATTTTTCTGCTATTTTTAAGAGCTGTTGCAACCGTCTATAAAGATACTCGCTTAATTTTATATATGTAGCTGTATGTTAATTTACGTATGTTTGTCGTGAAAGTTTGGCCAGAGCAACAGAGAAAAATAATACTATAAAAACTATCCAGTAATATGAGATTGTGATTGGTCTATTATGAAATAAATATTCTGCTCATGCAGCGACTGTATTTAGGCAAAAACTATACTCGGTATAACGTAACTCAACGCCTAAGAAAATGATAAATATTTGTTCAAATATACAAACTGAGACAATGAATACTTGACCTTTCGTCGACATTTAAAAAGTTTTGAATTACTGTTCTTCCTTTACATTGCATGTGCATA
>NC_068982.1:32744678-32745035 GCF_001194135.2 Octopus bimaculoides
ATATATATATATATATATATATATATATATATATATATATATATACATAGATACATATACATACATACATATGTATACATATACATATATACACACACATATATATATATGCATATATGGTTTATACAAGGTAAGCCCTATTTTATTATATCTGTTGTATTCACTGTGCGTCTTTCTTAATATTGAGAAATTTGTGGTTTTGGAGTGTTAACCCTTCTTTGTAGCATGTGGTACTCCGGTACCTACTTTATTCATTTGTATATGCATATATATATGTGTGTGTGTGTATACACACATGCATATATATATATATGTATATATATATATATATATATATATATATATATATATATATAT
>NC_068982.1:32745557-32750141 GCF_001194135.2 Octopus bimaculoides
ATATATATATATATATATAGTGATACAGTGCATAACGGAGATTTTGCTATTTAAATTTTCATAGGATTTATTAGCCAATAATATTAACAATACTCCTTCATATTTGGAAATTCCTGGAACCACAGGATAATCATATTGCCTCCCTGAACGTTTAAGATGATCATCGACTGCATTGTCCAAATATGTATGGTAGTTTGGAGATAGTAACGTCAACAAAACCCTTAATATGAATTATAAAAGAACGAAGGAAGCAATGCATAAATGGAATAGAAAGACACTAGTTAATTTCGACTGAGAAATCTATAATATTACACAACATAAATGCCTCTAACACACATTGAAAATATTTCAAGACATTCTGTTATTTCCACAAATATCTATTAAGCTTCTGGTTTCCGACGATGCCAACAGAACAATACACAAGTCACTACTAAGTTTCCGATAAGTAAGACCGCAAGTGTATTATTTCTTATATTAAACTATATAAACTCGGCTGTGAGCGGATTATTATTTTATAATATCATAATTTTATTAACTCATTTTATAGAACACTTTCACAGACTGTCTGAACAATTTTAAATATGATTTACTTCACTCTCAAATCTTTCTGTTCGTCGATTATATGAGAACTATTTTATTTTAATACTATTTTTACTTTAGTGTATTCATTCTTAAGCAATTTATTTTAATATAATTTTTAGTAGCAGATTTACATATTAAGAGATTCTGTCAAATATGATTTACCTACAAGTACATCTGCTGAATAGCGATGAAAACGTTCAGTACGATTAGTAAGGGATAGAGCTGAAGATAAATTCCAGAAGTAACCTCCCAACTATTGTGATCTTATGCACGAGGAAGAATAAGACGGCATCTTACAATTTTCTTTTTTTATATATTTTGAGTGGAACAAGAATTTCAAGACCATTCGAATGTTGGTTGATGAGCATTCAAGGTCACCACTCACTAGCTAAAGGTTAGAATATGAGGAAAAAATTTATAAATTTACTCACGAGAACTATCGCCAAACAATCTATCACATCTCACTTAATTTGAATAATTCATAGAGTCATTCAGGAATTTCCCATGGAAAAATCCTAAAAATAGATCGCGTCATTTCGAAGATTGATAATAGCTTTAAGCCCTCCGTACGTTTCTGAACTATGTCTCCGAAACTTCATTTCCCATATTACTAAAATGAAACTGAAACTACAAAGATACTACTTCACGATGGAGGCAAAAGTCGATCGAAATTGCAAGCGGTAGTGGATGATCTGTTAGAAGAGGTCTTAAGGGGTGAATGATGCGCTGGGACCGCTGTGAACGTTTCCAATTGGCATATATTAAAATGTTGTCCGGGTATAGATATTATATGGATACATATTAGATTAACGTTGTACATCTTTAGGTCTAGTAGTGAGAGGTCTTTAAGAAGAGGACTTCTACAGTAAACTTTGAAGCGTGGAAGATACGCTGTGATTGCTGTGTACATTTCCAAGAGATATATATTAAAAAGGGATGTTGTTTGAGTATACATAATAGATGGAATACATACTAGAGCAATGCTGTACTTCTTTAGGTGCATTATGCACATATATTTATATATATACGACAAGCTTCTGCAGTGTTTCTGTCTACAAAATTCACTCACCAGGTTTTGATCAGCCCGGGGCTGTAGTAGAAGGCACTTGTCCAAAGTTCCGCAAAGTGGCACAGAACCCAAGGTGGAGTAGTTGCGAAACAAGCTTCTTAACCGCACAGTCACGCATGCGCCCTTTTGTTTATTTCTTTATTCACTGTCAAAGGAACTGGGTCTTTGATATCTGCAAGTCTTTGTAAATAAGTCATATCAATAAAGACGATGTGGAACTTGAACTTCTATTAGTTGATAAAAGTAAAATTTAGATACGAAAGGAGATTCAACCGATTATTATTATTAGTGTTATTATTATTATTATTATTATTATTATTATTATTATTATTATTATGATTATTATTATAACTATCATTATTATTATTATTATTATTATTATTGGTTTTTCTAAACCCATAAAAGAAGGAAAGCTGCTAGAAAATTTACTTTAATATTATGATAAACCTTATTTTTATAGCTGTGTTTGAATAACAGGTTTGTGCATTAATATCGTGAAAAGAAGAAGAAGAAAAGAAAAAACTGCAACCACCCCAGTGTAACAGGTAAATATGCAATATTCTGGCTTTTTACGATTTTTCCTTCTTTTCCCATTGCATTTTACTCTCTCTCTCTCTCTCTCCCCCTCTCTCTCTCTCTCTCTCTCTCTCTCTCTCCCCTACTTTCTTTGTATTTATATCTGTGACATTTGTCCATGTCGCTGTCTCGATAATCAATACGTGAACTTTGTCAAGGTCAGATACACCTATTCAAGTAATAATATAATCATATCCTGTCACATACACACGTGCGTGTATACGCATATGCAAGCTTTCTCTCTCTCTATATATATATATACCTCTCTCTCTTTCTCTAGTTCTCTTCCTCTCTCTAGTTCTCTCTCACTCTCAAACATTTACACGCATGCATGCATACACATGTATAAACAAACACACACACGCGCACACACACATACACACACATATACTCACACACACACATACACTCACACACATACACACACATACACTCACTCACACACACACACACACACACACACACACACAGGGGCATGTATTTATTTAGACTACGATTTTCCAGAGTGTGGAGGTCAGAGGCAGGATTAAAAATCAAAAAGTAAATTTAATACTGAAATATTCTAAAGAAGCGGATCCTAAACAGATGCACACACTTTCACACTTTCTGCCACATACACACAAACAAGCGTACACATACGGATACAGAGAGACACAGAGGTTCACTTATTCATTCACACACGCAGGCTCTCTTACATACATACAGAAGAAGCTAGACTTAAAATCATATGTTTAAAATCTATTTCCTATGTTTCGACTCCCTCTATGCTATGAACTCTTACGAAATAACTACCTTGCGCCTAACACTTAAAATACAATTAACCACTACTCTAAATTGAGCAATAAGTCTTACAGTGTTTTTCACAAGTTTGCACAATTTTAATTGATACAAAATGAAAAAAGAGAAAAAAATTAAATTTGATTATTTTATTTCACCCAATTTTATTTTACGTATCCTCTTTTTTCCCTAACAAATAAGTCTAAATGACACGGAATAATAGATAGATAGATAGATAGATAGATAGATAGATAGAGAGATAGATAAGAATACAATTCGTGAAAGAAGAGAGAAAACGAGAGGGAGAAAGAGAGAGAATATTGTTCCAAGATTTCTTAGTCTTATGAGAAGAATGAAAAAAGTTGGTAGTGGTGGGGAGAAATAGGAACAGATCTTTTTTGCTTGGCCAATCTGTGAATTACTACAAGTGGTTCATACGTACTTTTAGGCACTAGAAAAAAAAAACTTTGAAATTAATTTCCCATAACATTGTCATCAAAATTCGTTTCGCGAAAGAAAAAGAAAATAAAAGAAAAAGTAGAAAAATGAAGCAGGAATTGCTGCTGAAATTCCAAATTATATTTGAAAGTTTGGTATACTAAATGATAGTCATCAATTAAGCAGTCTTTAAAATACTTTTAAAACTAATTCAATGAGAAACGTTTTTCTTTTTTTTTTTTTTTGCTTCAGGAATATATACTCACACTGACTGTTCACGCGCTCAAACAATCATCTTGAATACACATACATACACTTGCACGCACACACACACACACATTCACACATTTACACGCACACACACACATGCACGCCCGCGCACACACACACATTCGCACTCAGGCCCATGCACACACATACACACTTACGCAAGAACAGTCACACAAACATGAATACCTACACATGCACACACATGCACACACATTCACAGACGCACTCAGGTTTCTCAGTTTTTGTAATTTGTCTCTTCCTTAACTTCTTTTTCTTCGTCTTGTTATTCTTCTTTATTTTTCTCCTTTTTCTTCTTATCCTTCTTTTGCTTCTTGTCATCTTCCTCTTTCCTTTTCTTCTTGTTCTTCTTTCTTCTTTTATCTTTTTCTTCTTCGTCTTCTTGTTCAGTATCATTAAGAAGAAGGATTATTGAAACTCTAAGAAATAATTTTCATTGTATTTTACTTCTCTGTTAGAAGATGCGCAGATTTTTCTGAAGAACTCTTGAAGTAAATTAAATTACGGCCATCGACTTTCACTAATTTTTTTTTTCTTACCAATTAAGATCTATTTGTCTTAATAATAAATATAGAATTTTAAAAGAAATATAGAGATTAAAATTAATTCTCATACATATATGCCTACAAGTATACATACCTCCATCTTTGCATGTATACTTTTATACCTACTCATATCTCTACATCCACACACACACACACACACACTTACTCATGCATTCATACTTTCTCTTTCTTTACATATTCACACACACACACACACACATACACACACACATACACACACACACATACACACATATATATATGCATATATATGTGTATGTATATGATTGACATCTATCTATCTATATA
>NC_068982.1:32750862-32753240 GCF_001194135.2 Octopus bimaculoides
ATATATATATATATATATATATATATATATATGGATATACATTTCTAATGCTATATTGTATTATCATTTTAGGCGTTTTTCGTACCTTTAAATGATATGGTTAAGTCACTAAAATGACTCCATTTTACAAACCGATCAGATAAATAAAGTAACGAAACTTGTTTGAAGTGCAACATAAATCCTATTCATGTATACATAAATAACAACTACTAAAGCATTAATATTGCTTTTGATTTAGCTTTAGAAATACATAATACTACTTAATACTTTCTCTATCTCTTCCGCTATTGTTACATGAAGAAAAGAGTTTTATTTTAAAATGATTTGCTGATAAATTATATAAAATATTGAAGTAGCATTTAGTACAGATATATCACAGAGAAAACTTCTTCGGTTTTTAATAGGCTGCAAACTATTATCAGCCTTAGATTTATAGAGACAAATTTTATTCACATGTTGCTTTCTAAGGCATAATCTTGTCATATATCTTAATTTATACTCTTTCAACTAAGGTTTCATGTAAATTTGTGGTTTTATCGTTAGTTAGTTAATACATTCGATATAAAAGTCTTTTTGTATGATTTGAATTTTTAATAACAACACACGACGAGCAAGATTATACGCTATTAGCATAAGTTTGTAATTCCTTTAACAAAGGGTATTCTATCAGTATGCTTAAATAATTCCTAACTTTTGTTTCACTTTCACGTGACCAAGCACTTCTTTCAACTGAATATCCCGTTCACTTGTCTCTATAACATTTTCTGTTCCTCGACATTTAGGTCCAAACATTGCCATATGGTTTAAAGTTCTATTCGCAATCACGTGGTTTCGAATTCTTCCCCACTGCACGGCATCGTAGACAACTACCTCCAACCACAGCTTCGTATCAACTCAAGTCTAGCGAATAAAATTGATTTGACGGAAACTGCAAGGAAATTAGCCAAGCGGGCTGAACTACGTATTCGTTGCCAGACTTATTCAAATGCCCGACTTAACACCATCATGTGGCCCATAAGCACCTATGTTAGAGTCCACTCTGTTGTAAGCTTTCAGAGTAGGTCTCCGAGCTGAAGATAATTTGATCTTGCATTAAACTGATCCGAACTGCAGCCAACTATAAGCAGTGGTCTCTTCCTTAAAACCTGTCTCCAGACCCCTAAAGATTTCATAAGTGCTGTCAAGCCTCCTTATATTTACCCATAAAAGAAAAATGCCACACGCATCTCCAAAAATACCTGACTACTCTCTGCCTGTCTGGCTTGTTTTCTTAAGTTTTGAATTTCCTAAAAGCTCACAGGGATTGTGATCCAAATGAGCTTTTTAAGGTATCACCTACTAAATTTGCAACAGCACGAGATATATATATGTTGTTCCTGTATAAATACTTAATTTTTTCCTCTATTTCCAGTATTATTCATTTACCCAATGTGGTTTTTGTTACTCAAAATATATTTATTGTTCTTTTTTCCTACATCTACATGCTACATTTTGAACCATCAAGAATACCCTTCGCATGATTGTTCTAGTGAGTATACTTATCAAAAATTATTTTCTTGCTCCCCTTCTTCTTCCTCTCCCAACCACTCTCTCTCTCTCTCTCTTTCTTTCTCTCTCCTTCTCTGGTTGTATAAGCGACAAACATTTGATACCATTTACACCGTTCCCAACGTTTTAGCAGCTCTGGTTTCTAACAATTGTTGCTGCATGCCACTAATGCAATCTGTTTTCCAGAAATCCTTTTTACTATTCAACGATATCGTAATATGTCTGAGATATTTACAGCACTGTTCCCCTCCCGCTTCTTTTCTTCATATGGTGTCACTTTCATGAGTGATTATTCTTCAGCCAGTTGTTCATTGTCTTTTAAGTTTTTCTATAAATCTTTTGACAATGACAATGATTTAAAAAAAAAATTCTGCTATTCTTTTTTTTTTTTTTTTTGAAATACTTAGTTTTTGTTACGTTTTAAGATTTTAAGCTAGATTTTCTACTGTCACCAATTTGGTAACTATACACATTACATCAAAATCTGCTATTACCAAGGTTTCTTTCTTCGAGTAGCATTCATTTAGGGTCTCTTCAATATTACGATTTCGCAAAGGAAAACGAGGATTAAGAAGTTAAATGAAAAATATACATGTGGAGAAATAATGAAAAGGTTGGAGTGCTTTTCCTTAAATGAAGTGAATATTGCTGTTTATTAAGGATGGTAGGAAGTAATTTAACGTCTCCGAAGTGAACGGCTGAGCAATATTCTTATGAGTAAGAGAAGAAGAAATAGAAATAATTATTAGAAGGAAACTTGCGAATACACACACACACACACACACACACACACATACATATATATATATATATATATATATATATATATA
>NC_068982.1:32753280-32757128 GCF_001194135.2 Octopus bimaculoides
TATATATATTGTGCGTGTGCTTGCATTTAAGTAATTACATGTAAACAGGAGGGAGGAATTAGAGTATACAATATCGAAAGTAGTAATATATATATTTCATGGGGGATAGAAGCTTCACAAATCATTACTCCGAGTATTTCGTTTCCGATAGTTGGACGATTATGAAAAATGGAGAAAAACTATGTAATAGTCATATACAAGGTGGATGGAAAGTAACTAGGCATTGGAAATTGCTTATAGAATTTTTAGTATCACCGAAGTTATGACAAAAACATTTTTTAAACAGACAACACAAATAGGAATTTCTTATTTTCTTATAGTCTTATTTGTTGTTTCTTATTCTCTAGATAGCCGGTTGCTTGACAGTTCAGGAGCGAGTTAAGATAGCAGCACGCTATGAAGTGTGGAATTCCATTGTTTTGGTTCAGAGATGGTGACGTGCATGGAAAGGTGAGCATGCAACACTACGTCCAGAGACAATAAAAAGTTGTTATGCAAAGCTGATGACCACGGGCTCACTGAACGATGCAAGAAGAAGTGGCCGCCCAACCACATCCCAATCAGCGGAGAACATGGCAACAGTGCAGAAAATGTTTAACCACAGCTCGCAAAAATCAACAAGTCAAGCAGCTCGTGAAAGTGGACTAACAAGACACAATACGTATGGTGTTACATAAAGATTTGAATTTTCGTCTGTGGAAACACCATTACGTGCAGGAGCTAAAACCTGAAGACCATGACCACAGAAATTCAGAAGTCCAGAACACCAAGAAGACCAGAACTCTAAGAAGTTCAGATCTCACTCTATGCGATTTTTGCCCGTGGGATTACACACAAGAGGTGTACAAGACAAAACCTCGCACACGGGAGGACTTGGAGACACAGATTCAAGAGGTTCTCAATAATATCCCAGACGACGTCCTTCAGAAGTTTGTTCATTCCACCCTGGCCGTTTGAGGAAACTTGTTGGCGCCACCGGTGCCTACGTTGAAATATGAAGATTTACTTTCATTTTGCTATGTAATAAAGAACATGTATCATTTGTTTCAATTAATTTGTAAAAGGAATATGGATTTTATTACCAATTTTGAATGCCTACTTACTTTTCACCCACCCTGTATATAGTGGATGTAATTGAATTTTATGGCAAGCATTGACTGGGTAAAGGAAAACAAAGAATTTTATTATTTGATAATATAGGCTTTTTTTAAGTAGATGGGAGTTGGCACATTTATTGAGAGACAATACGGATGAAAACACATGTATTTATAAAAGAGTGTAAAAAATAGAGAAAATACAAACAATAGGAAGCAAAATATGGAAGCTATCAGGTCATCTCATAAGTTCTGCCCGATTTTGCCTTTTTTTAAATTGAATGAAATTTAATAGTATTTTAGAATATTTAATGGAATTAAAAATTATTTTTATGCATTTGTGTACATTTAAACTAACTAAATATTATTTTACAGAATAATAGAATTAAAAATTTCTTTGATTAAAACACTTTCTAACACGGAAGTATCCAAAGTGCATTTCAGGCACACAATGCTTTATGAGGACAAAAAAGGAAACTTTGCAGCCGAAGTGACTCGAAATATACACTCAATTTATGGGAAAGAATGCTTGAATGAAAGAACTTGCAGAAGATGGATATTCGTCCTCATCTTGTTTGTTGTTAACACAACGTTTCGGCTGATATACCCTCCAGCCTTCGTCGTAACATCGATAGGAATGAGAACCGAGGTTCGAAATTTCCCCAAGACACCTGACGAAGGCTGGAGGGTATATCAGCCGAAACGTTGTGTTAACAACAAACAAGATGAGGACGAATATCCGTCAAATGTAGATAATGTAAATAATGTGAGTGATTCCTCATCTCTTAAATATAGAACTGTATTGCAGAAGATGGATTGCAAAATTCAGAAGTGGAGATTTCAGGGAAAAATCTCAACCACAACCGAGAAGGGAACTTCATGAAAAAAAAAATGGTTCTTCTCGCTATCTGGTGGGATTGCAAAGGAGTAATTCACCTTGAATTGTTACCACCTAATGCAACAATCAATGCTCAAGTCTACCGTCAGCAATTACAGCGTTTGAACCAAGCTTTGAAGAAAAAAAAACCCGCTTTAGTGAATCGAAAAGGAGTGATGTTTCATCAGGACAATGCGCGACCCCACACTGCAAAGATCACATCACAGAAGATCGAAGAGCTTGGTTGGGAAAAAATTCCTCATCCACCTTATTTTTCCGACCTTGCTCCTTCAGACTATCCTTTGGAGGACATAACTTTCGCAAGCCAGGAGGAGGTAAAAACTGACATTTCAGAGTTCTTTGCTTTCAAACCAAAAGAGTTTTACATTTATAGGATTAAAATGCTTGTAAGTAGATGGAAGGATGTCATAGATTATCAGGGAAAGTACATTGATGATTAAATTTCAATTAAATATAACATTTGATCACTTGTTTTCTTTATTCAAAATTCGGACAGAACTTATGGGATGACCTGATAAAATAGATTTTTAAAAATAATTGCACAGAGCAATGTACTGGAGATTACCGGTTGGGAGGAATGTAGTTAAAAAGCTAATATCAAAATTCGGCAACAACTCAACGTATAGGAATTTTCTTTAGAGCGGTGGGATTACTGAGATAAGATTAAGAACTTTTCTGCTTAGTCCAATTTATATCTCAAGTTGAAACTAAGTGAACCGTGAGTATATGTTAAACGTGTTCTGGATTACTTCAGTTGATTTTAAATATGATAGTCTTTCTTTATTTTAAAAGCTAAATATACTTGGATAAGCTTGCAGTAAATGTTTATGTCATCTGAAACAAGGGACTTATTGGTAAAATCGTACCTGGAATTATTTTCAGCCACAAGATATAGCTTAAGTGTCCAATCGTTGTTTACTTTTCTGTTAGTACCATAGATTGAAGCTTTTGAAAAACAATTTAGTATTTTTAACTCGGTCTAATTTGTTGCATAAGTAATATTTTACATAACATATCCAAAATATTAACTCCAGTAATGTCGTATATTTCAACCCCATCATATATATGTCTCGGTGGCAACATCCATCTAATCGTCTCCACCCGTTTTTTCTTCTTTTCATTTTTATCCAGGATAAGTTAGCAAAACAAAATTGATATCTTCTGTGTATAACTATTCAGAAGTCAGACTCACTGATTGAAACTATGGTGATAGAATGCGCTAAAATATTGAGAAGAGATTTTATTATAGAAGGACTACCAGGATTTTCTTACATCTAGCCCAGGCCTGCGCAAAACTGGAGAGGAAACTGGAGAATGCGCAACTCCATTGTCTCCCGAGACAAAAGGATGCCGACAATACTTTAGCTTACAATGTGTCCTACAACACATTTTGA
The DNA here is from genome assembly GCF_001194135.2 of Octopus bimaculoides. Taxonomy (NCBI): domain Eukaryota; kingdom Metazoa; phylum Mollusca; class Cephalopoda; order Octopoda; family Octopodidae; genus Octopus; species Octopus bimaculoides. The sequence continues at coordinate 32,756,667 of NC_068982.1, forward strand.
CATTGTGCCTTAATGTGATATTAGTTTGTTTGGAAATAATTTCAAAACTTTTTCTATCAACGCATTCATTCAGTTGATTATTCGCAAAAAGCATTCATCACAAGTTTGTTCAAGTAAATTCTCTTTTTAAAACTAACTATTCTAAAGTCAACTGTTGTTTCTTAGAACCCTACTTGCACGGCAATTATCACTAGAATTTTGCATTGTAAATTGCGCTTGACTGAAGTTGTGATAATTAGAAATTTATTGAATTATTTGCACAGCTTAAATAAAGGACTCAGGATGTTGGGGTACTGTCGACAGGCATTTGGATATTTACTTCGTAAACGTGGCGCTATATTCTTCCGTTCATCTTTTTTTATGTATTTTCTCGGTTATTTTATTTGCATTTACAATTTTCCTTTCAGATCACTTTCAACTATTTGAAAATGTGCCTTCCACACACACACACACACACACACA
>NC_068982.1:32758079-32759701 GCF_001194135.2 Octopus bimaculoides
ACACACACACACACACACACACACACACACACACACACACACACACACACACAAACACACGCACACACGTATATATTTCTGTCATGATTACGATGGTGATAATGTCGAGTATCATCATTATTATCGTCAATATGAACAGTCCTCTAGCTAGTGGGTGGCATCATTAGCGCATCGCTGATGCTCGCCAAGTTACAGAAATAATCTAAGCCATTTTCCATCGTTCTTCATTTACTTCTCCGAGCTTACGAAGTAATTTTAGAAAGTCACTATCATCTTGTCCATAGATTTATATACCATGTTAACTTTCATCTTTTGACGATCTTCAGTAGGGCATAAAATTTTGCTGTGACTCATAGATTCTATTTTCAGTATAGAAGATGTCAATGAGGTGTGGTAACATTTCACATCTGAAAACTGTAACATATGTATTTAGCTGTGTGATCAATGATGACAGTCTAAGTTCCACAAACACATAAAGACATGATAAAGCAGAACTCGGCCTCATTTTAGTGCCACTACACGTTATGCTTTGAATCTCCATATTATTGTTGTTATTGCTGTTGATACTATCTGAGTTATTTTTGCTACGAACTTATGTAATATATTTAGACTCTTCCTTTCTCTAGTAACTGCATTTCATGTGAAATGACAAGTTTTACTCAGTATCTCACGGTCTTTTAATGCCGAGTTAATATATCTAAGCTTTGGATCTTCGCTTCTATATTCCCTGTTTTTAGAGATATACATGACACCTAAGACAAATGCATTCTACTATAACTTCAGATTGACCAAAGCTATGTAAGGGAAATTTGATTGTCGGTAATTATGAACGAATCCTGTTAGAAGGATTGTTCCTGCCCTTCGTTGGTAGCATTAATTAATCAGTTGACTCCATTAAGAACAATCAAGTTTCAGGTAGTGGTGATTTAACATCATTATCTGGAACTTGGTTGCCTTTAGCGGAGTTAAATCTGTCGTAAGTATTCTTGCCAAATCTCCGATTTGAGGATACATTTAGTCCTTTTCCTACCAGTTTGGAAGGTCCTGAAAAGAGTCGTCATTTCTGCTATTCCTCTTAAAACAAGATGAAAAGCGATAAAAAAATATGTATGAAGTAATCTGAACCGTGTAAGCTATATTTACACTTTCAAAGCATTTTTGGGGAATTTCTTATTTTCGAGACAACTCACCAATCTAAAGATTGTATAATATACTGGCTACGTATTTTTGAATTACCGAAAACTGCTTTCGTAGTAATAAAGTGAGCAAATATATATATAAGAAATTATGTGTACAAGTAGATATACGTCTAATACTGTAATGCTTAGAGCTCCACAGAGATTTTCATAATGCAGTTTGCTTTCTGTATTGTTAGTGTACTGAGTAGTATTACCAGTTATGAACTACGGACGAAATTCAGTGAAGTACGGATAAACGCCAGTTTATATAAAAGTTCATTCGCGCATTTCTTCATTATAGTCGTTTGAAGCCATACCGTATAAGTTCGAAATGCATATAAATGCTCAACCACAACAGATACCCAGGAAATACTTTATTGTATCGAGTTACAGATAACTGTGTCCCATATGTATGTATATATATATATATATATATATATATAT
>NC_068982.1:32761014-32769545 GCF_001194135.2 Octopus bimaculoides
TATATATATATATATATATATATGTATATATATATATACATATATATTTATTTATATATATTTCTGTTGTTACTCCATGTACCTCTAAGTATTTCAAATACATCGAGACACAGTAATTAGGAATATTCTAATGCTGAAACTAAAGAAAATTATTCTCACTTCAAATGCCGCTGCAATCAGTGCCGCTATGTAGGTGTTTTGAAATATTTTTCATACGCTCTGATTGGAAAAAGAGCACTATGGTAGACTATTGAGTAGAGCTTCTGAGTCAGCGATCTGGTTTCAATTCTCACCGACGGAGACAATCACTTTTTATTTTGCTGCCTTTTTCTTTTCTAATTAAAACTAAGCAGAGCCTGCCTTGAAATGTATTTTTATCGAATGAAATAAAATTGATATTTGATAGGAAATTGTGATAAAAATTTTCTAGGAAGGTATAATTCAAGAAATATTAGTATTAGGGAAAGTATTTAGCTTAGGGTTTATGAATACAAATGCATTACGGGAATAAGATATGCGAAGATGGTTGATATGCAACAAGCCAGTTGATAGAAGCATCAGATGTTATAATAACAATTTCAAAAATATGTAGGGGTGGACTACAGATGGCTTGTTCTGAGATTCAATGTAATGTAATATTTTGTCTGACTCATATGAGATAGAAGCACACCATCCCAGATATGAGAGCAGTATTTCAGTTCTCCACCTGTGTCTTTATAAACAAATGTCTAATCTTGTCAGAATTTTGACTATTTTAAGGAAGTTTCCAGTAAACATTGAAATGGCTCAAGTCATAGCTGTGACTGTACTATCAGGTAAGATTAGTAGTTATGACTCGTCGATTTGAAAAGATTCAGGTGATTTTTGCTATTAGAGTATCTGGTGAGATTATTGGTTGTTAACTGAACGTTTGCCGAGAATCATTAGGGGTTTTGATAACTGATGAGTATTGAGTAAATATGATTCATATCATTAGAAATTGCAAGAACAATTCGGGAATAGAAATAAGGCGTTCATATTACAAATAAAGAGAATTTACAATCAGAAAATAGGAGATTGTAGGTATATTAAGAAGATTTTAACTGGTTTGGTATGGATCGAAAATATTTCCTGGAGTACATCTCACAATGAAGCTGCTAGTGAAGATGAGTTGTTTTCTTCGCCAAGAAATATTGTTACTGGATTCAATACAAAGGCGATAAAAGCGTTTGATTCTTTAGTACAGCCTGTCTAAGACTGCTTCTGGTTCTATCAGGTCATCCCATAAGTTCTGCCCGATTTTACCTTTTTTAAAATTGAATGAAATTTAATAGTATTTTAGAATGTCTAATGAAATTTAAAATTATTTTTATGCATTTGTGTACATTTAAACTAATTAAATATTATTTTACAGAATAAAAGAATTAAAATTTCTTTGATTAAAACCCATTCTAACATGGAAGTATCCAAAGAGCATTTAAGGCACATAGTGCTTTATGTGTACAAAAAAAGGAAACTCTGCAGCCGAAACGACTAGGAACATACACTCAGTTTATGGGAAAGAAAGCTTGAATGAAAGAACTTGCAGAAGATGGATTGCAAAATTTAGAAGTGGAGATTTCAGCCTTGAAGATGAATATCAAACAGGACGTCCAGTTGAGTTTGATGATAAGCTCCTTGAGGCATTACTTGAAGAAAATCCTGCATTATCAGTTGAAGAATTGGCAATAAAGCTTAGTTCAAACCATACAACTGTTCATCGTCATCTTCAACAACTTGGAAAGGTTCCTAAACTTGGAAAATGGGTGCCTCATGAATTGTCCGAAAGCAACCGCAAATCCCGAGTTGACATCTGCTCTTCTCTCCATTCTCGCGAACTCATTTCACCCTTTTTGGATAGACTTGTGACTGGTAACAAAAAATGGATCTTCTATCGAAATGTTAAACGCCGTAAACAGTGGCTTGGTAAAACGGAAAAAGCTCAACCACAACCGAGAAGGGAACTTCATGGGGAAAAGGTTCTGCTCTCTATCTGGTGGGATTGCAAAGTAGTAATTGTTACCACCTAATGCAACAATCAAAGAGAGAGAGAGAGAGAGAGACAGAGGGAAAGAGAGAATGAGAGAGAAGTTAATATAAGGATAAGCAAGTTAGGCAGGGCAATATACAAAATATATTAAATACATGAAATACGAAAAATGTATGCATGTTTACATACAAAAGAGTCCATCATTGAACTTCTTTCTGTAAACACCTCAAATGTAAAATCTCTTCCCTGAAGACGGAGGCTCGTCTCAACCGACGATACAATCAATCTACAAATATTATTTTGGACCACCGAGCTCCCAGAAACAACTGTTGGATTTGTAATACTTCTCTTCAACCCCTTTAATTCTTGATATCTTTTTTTATTTGTTTAAGTCAGACCGTTTTGTATGTAAACATACATTTTCTTGTATACTTTGTATATTGGTCTGCTTAACTTGCTTATCCTTACATTTACTTCTCTACTCGTTCACGTTTAAACCTCTTGAGAACCGCTAAATGTAGTCTATACAGAGAATATTTGATTCTCATCTATGAATTTTTTTTTTTTTCAGAAATGTAACCGCATGTGGACTGTTGGCGATTTTTCCTCCCTCTTCCATCTTTCTCTTTGGACTTTCCTGCTTTTCTTGTCACCGACGAAGAGCTATGCTTGAAACGTAATTAGTGCGGCGAGCTTGGCAGAATCGTTTGTACGCCGGGCGAAATGCTTGGCCGTATTTCGTCTACCGTTATGTTCTGAGTTCAAATTCTGCCGAGGTCGACTTTGCCTTTCATCCTTTAGGAGTCGATTAAATAAATACCAGTTACGCACTGGGGTCGATGTGATCGAATTAATCCCTTTGTCTGTCCTTGTCTCTCCCCTCTATATTTAGCCCCCTGAAGGCAATAAAGAAATATATGCTCGAAGCGTAAAACAGCAAGTCTCTTCTTTCTCCGAGCGTCACTAATACATTGCTTGTGCTTCGTCCTAACGTTTGTTTAATCTTTTTTTCTTTTCCTCTCTGTCTTTTGAATATATATGACCCATAATAATAAAATAAAAGAGCAAAGCGAATGACTCATACGAAGGAAGCGGAATACAGAAATAGATGAACCTGCGGCTTTTAGGTAGATATATATTCTAATATTTATTTTAAAATTATAAATAAAAGAGGAAATGAAAAGCTATTGAAACCATTCCAAGGTGCTATATAAAAACTGTTAGATAAGTTGCCTAACTGTTTTTATATAACCTTCTTTCTGACAGATCTTTACGAAGAGGAATTGTAATGGTGTTATTATTATAACTGTTCCTGCAGCTATTACTAATGTCAGTAGTTTCATGATAAAGAAATAGATCAAACATTAAGGTGTGGACGGCTCTCTTACATCGATAGAACTATCGGAGTGCGACGGAAAAACTTGCTGCTATTTTATACTGTCTTTTTTTGCGGCACGAGTAGACAGGTAATAAATGTGTCTTCATGTAGCAAATATTTCATCGCGTTTTTTTATTCAGTTATCAATATAATTTTGCACAGGTATATACTCTACCTTTGCTGTTGAAATATTTGTCAATCTGTAAAATGTTGGATTTCTTTTCCGCAACTTGTATAAAACTGTAAAAGTGTAGCGTTCTAGACGGTTAAAAAAAAGTGTAAACGCGTAGTGAACTGAATTATAGTGTCTCAGGTATTTGGAAAAGTTTCAATATTATCTTTATTGAGGTGGATATTAGTTTATACTACAAAACCGCAACTCACTCGGATATACTATTGTTCGGTTTATTTTTACACAGGAGTTTAGTCATTCCATCTAGCCCCGCAGGAATACTGTTAGATTGTTGCTGTTTTGTTGCTATTGTCTCTGTCGTTATCCTTGTTTTTAATATATGCTGACGTTGTCTGTAAAGATGTTATTAGGTGATGTTTCTCTATTGATATCATTGCTTATTTCTAGTATTTTTTCTATCTCTTTTGCTTTTTATCTTTTAGTTATTTCCATGCTCATTGTTATTGCTTTGGTCGTTAATGTTATTGTCTCGTTTCTATCACATCACTTCTGTTATTGTTTATATATTTCTTTCATTTCGGTATTGTTATTATGGCGTTTATTGACTGCAGTGTGCCTGTTGCCTTTAATATCATTAAGCTAATTTTGCTCTTGTTGCTATTTGCCAGTCTATTAATGTTTAAAGAGACTGCTGATACCAGCATGGCTATTATTTTTAGTAACCTAACAACGAAATGTCACTCAAGCAGAGCAGGGCATTTATATGGGACAAACATAGAATCACAACTTTAAAAACCCAACTTTCGCCGGCATTGTTTAAAGGAAATATTTTAATGGCGCCGGTAATTAATACACAAAGCATATCTGAACATAACTAGAATTTAGTTAAAAATAAATTTTCTGTCTCCGATGAGATCATTGATAGGAAAGATATGAGTACTACAGTACTCAATCCATTTCCTCTATTTTTGTGCTATTGTTTAACCCTTGGTCAATCTTGATCAAGTAAACCCTATGATAAAAAGCATCCCAGGCCTGTCTATCCAGTCGTTTTAGGGTTCTGTAGGACTAGTTTATGTAGTCTGTCGTTTCCTTTTTTCTTTCCTTTTGATTTGAGAGAGACTTGGATACTATTTCTAGTCGGCCAAGCAACCCATACAGAAGTTATGACAATGTTAATAATTTTTCAGACGGGTTACTCTTCTTTAAAATGTTTAACGTTATTTCCCAAGATGTATATTGATAATGTAAAGAAACAGAGCTGTAAACTTAGTTCTTTGTTCTATGTGAACACTTTTACTTCGTCAATACATGAATGCGTTTATTTGGTTTTTTCCCCCTTCTGTTGCAATACTCGTCTCTAGTTTCTCAATCACCTTTCCCCCGTGCTCTCTTGGACATTATTACTAGAAACTGAATCTAGAGTAAAATATATTTTTATATCTTCATTTGATGTTTAACAATCCCGACTAACATGAATTGCAAATGCTGTACTATCTTTCACTTCATCTTTATTATTTTTATTTTTATAAACACACACGCAAAAAAAAGAATTCATTCTGATGGTAGAAGGTGGACCTGCAAAACGTCTACTGTGATTGCAGCTTATCTAGTTTAGTATTTATGCATATGAGAATAAGTCCGTATGTATTTGTATATCTAGGTACGTGAGTGCTTATGTTATAAAATCTAATTATATATACATAATATGCAAGTATAAATATATATTGGTGTGTGCATCTGCTTGAATGTGTGCGTCTACGCATGCGCGCATTAGGAGTAAGAAAGAGAACAGCAGTGAAAGACTAGTTTCTTTAATAGCTCTGTGCAATATGAATATTATATTTCCAGACGTCTCAGTAGAAAATGATTTCAATTTCTCTGTCGACGTCGGAAAGAAAATCTATTCAATTAACCCAGAGACACTAGTTTGAAACCTTTCTAAATAACACTTAAAAAAAAATCATTAAAATGTTTGTGTTCATATAAATTACAGAGCAGACCAGAATGAATGGTATGTCGGTTAATGTGGAATGCATTTAATAGGTTAGTGTATGTATAAGATGCGGCAGCGAACGGAAGCAAACATTGCGGATGCCAGAACTAGATGTACAGAGCTACTATCATTAAGTATTTCATTTGAATATGGTTTGTGGATAGATTACTCTCAGGTCATATATCAAAAGGATATTATAATTAAAACCCTGGACGATAGATATAAAAGGCTCGAGATTCTGGGCAAATCATAAATCTCAGTATGTTTTAGTCGATCTCCTTGTAAAAGGTTCTAAAAAGATATTCTACTAAATCACATTCAGAAACTAGCATTTCTGAAACTGCAAAGTTTCTGTATGCTGTTCAAGTGAAGTGAAATGAAAAGAATCCATTTCAAAATCACCTCATTCGCAGTAAATTGTTGATAAACTAAGAAAATCTGTTTGTCCATCACGCCATTCTCACGATCATAAATATGATCATTTATATTTTAGCAATTTTGTGAGAAATATGCTGCTTTCTTTTTAAGCTGGCCCTGACTTTCCGACACATACAGAATAAACATTGAATCAGCCTTGACCTAAAGCGTCAGATTATCAACTTATCTATATAAACGTTCACTGAAACGAAAGACAGGGGGACACGTAGAAAGAAATTGATACATAAAGAGGAGTAGTTTGAGAAAGATAAAGGAAATAAAATAGATAATAAAATATTGTAAAATAGTGATGAACTGAGAAGGGGCGGGACGGTATAAATTTCCTGAGGAAGAAGAATGGTATAAAATATAATAGTAAAGATAAAATACACTAGAACTTCGTAGGAAATTGACTGCATCGCATAACTGAGAATCTTGATAATTTTGTAAAATAAATAAGTTTGTGCAATGAGCTTATTCCACAGAATTAAATCATGTTTTACAGCGATCATGTGGCACAAATAGTGTACTAAAAGTAGCATAGTGAAAGCTAACAGACAGTCTAGTAATTAATGCCAATTGCATCCATAATGATCATTATCTGTGATGATTGAATGGGATCAAGAAAATCTAGAGGTATAAATCAATGGATGTCAATTACGAGGAGTGTATGAAAAGTTTTGAGCCTAACCTAGAAACAGGGCTGCTATATAGTTGAAACACTTTTTTCTGTTAAGTATAGTCTTTTCGGAGAATTCTTGCTCATTTTCATGATTCTGATATTTTAACCTTGACCTTGCTCTTGGTATGATAATGCAAGATTGCCGAATATCATGTCGTCAGATAGCCGAGAGACTGGGCATCTTAACTGAAAGAGCAGACAACATTATGACAAAAGAACTTGGGATGAAGTGAGGAATGAGCTTGGTTGGGTCAGTCTCAGTCAGTATCCAGTGAGGTTATGCTATAGCGTGACAGAAATATACAGTGAAAATAATAGATATTTCATTGAATTTTTTCGGGAAGAAGTATTGTCTTTTCTTTGATGAAGCCACGTAACTGTGACTTTGGTATATCATTAAAGAAACAATGACTTCTTTGTGTATGATCTCGTCTTTCGTTGGACATCACTTTCTGTTTTAGGAGTCATTTTCCTATTTTTTCACTTTCCACTGCTCTTGATATTTTGTTAAACTCCTAATTGCCATAAGATGATACTATGCTAATATTAGTAACAGAGCTCTCGACCTTCCTATCATCTGTTTCCTGGTCATTATCTTCCTAACCATTTACTTCTGACACTAAGTACGAGGCTATTTATTTTGTTTACCTCGGATTTACAACCGATGTTGTTTAGTGGTACTCTGAAGTCAGCATACATTCTATTTTTGCTGGCTTATTTACGATCAATCGCTCTCCTTTCTTCTCCGCCTTTACTGCGCTTTATAAAAGAGAAGATTCAATGGTCCTTTTTACAACTGGTGCTGCAACTGAGCTTCCTGTCTTGCACCGTCAATCTCAATCTGTTTCTCTCCGCAACCATAACAAATGCATCTTCGGAACCTCCAAGTACCCAAACTTGGTCTTCGATTGATCCAAGACTACAGACCCGTCAAAAAATATATAGATATGGTCGAAGGAGATTAGAATAGAATGTCCTTTAGAGCTTCTTCAGAAAGTTTGCCTTTTAGGGACCTGGAAGGTTATAAGGAGGGTTTTAAGCACTTGAAAAACTATTGAAAACTTGTGGATACCTAACGCTACAGGTAAGTGACTCGCTACATACATAAATTCTACCAAGAATAAGACCGAACCTGAATGAAATCATCGTATATAGTAATTTTTCCAATGTCTTGTCACAATGCTTAAAAACTTGTGGAGAGGAGTAAATTGACTAAATTGACTCAAGGACTTGATTGGTACTTACTTTATGAACCACAGAAAGGAAAAAAAGTAAAGCTGACCTCTGTGAGATTTGAACTCAGAATATAAAGAATACGCTAGAAACGTGGCGAAGCAAGATGATGATGATGATAGTGAAAGAGAAGAGGAGGAGGATGACGATGACGATGACGATGACATCGATGTTTGCAATCTGAACTTCAAATGAAAACATTTAGTTGGTAAGGGAAATACATTAACAGACGGTAAGACTCGCATAATTAATATGACTAATTGCTATTGTTGTTAATTAATAACATCCCTGCAGCAAATGTAAATATTTGAAATATTTTCTTTCCGTTTATCAATCAACGCCGTTGTCTTTGACCGAAATCGTACGTTATATTTTTTTCCTGTCTCTGTGTGTGTGTGGGGTGAATGAGAGAGAGAGAGAGAGGGAGAGAGTTCGATTTTCTTTCAATGTGTCTTTGTTTAGAAAGAATCGGAAAAGAATAAACTGCATTACAAAGACTTTCTCGCTTTGAACTTATGCACGTACGGAATATACATATATATATATATATATATATATATATATATAGTTATTAATATTTCTAAGTCTCTCTAAAGGACACAGGTTTCGTGTGTCACATAGCTAGCTAGAGGCGATGGCTTCTTGGAGCTAATTCACGGCAGCTTTCGTCCTAATTTTGGGACT
>NC_068982.1:32769639-32774058 GCF_001194135.2 Octopus bimaculoides
TATATATATACATATACATATAGGTGGAGGCGTGGCTGCGTGATAAGCTTACTCCCCAACCACATGGTTTCAAGTTCAATTACACTGCGTGACTGCGTGACTGCGTGGCACCTTGGGCACGTCTTCTATTATAACTCCAGGTCAACCAAAGCCTTGTAAGTGAATTTGGTGGACGGAAACTGAGAGAATCCCGTCGTGTACATATGTATGTATATATGTATATATCTATGTCTGTGTGTCTTTGTGTCGGTGTTTGTCCCACCATCACTACTTGACAACCGGTGTTGGTGCGTTTGCGTCTCCGTAACTTAACGGTTCGGCAAAAGTAACCGATGGAGTAAGCATTTTAGGCTTAACAAATACATTCTGGGGTCGATTCGTTCGACTAAAACGCTTCAAGGCAGTGCTTCAGCATGGCCGCAGTCAAATGACTGAAACAAATCAAAGAATATATTAGTGCGTATGCGCGTGCGCGTGTGTATTTCTACTTGTATACATTTATATATATGTTTGTATGAGCGTACGTGTGCATATTGATATATGTTTGTATAGTTAAATACAAATATGTGTATGCGCAGTTGTATGATTTATATGTTTATATGCATGTGCATGTGTGTGAGTATATGAATGTTAAATAGATCAACATTTATATGAAATAAAACTTTATTAAATTGCGTAAATACTTACATATGTGTACGCATAATGATACACAACATGTGCACTTATATACATATGCATACTGTACACACATACGCAAGCATATGTTTGTGTACGTGTTCAGACATACACTTACGGGTGGGGATGCTTTAGTGGCAACGAACTCAAGATAGTTTTTCCAGATCTCAAATCAGATGAATCAGAACCATTTAAGATTGATACTTTATAGCGATTTGTTGTTAGCTTTTATCTTCGAATGTACAGATTATGGCCCAGAGGCAGATTTGTGCTTACTAATGGTTGATGATGTAATCATTTTCAGTGAGGAAATTTCTCTCACATAGTAGCTCTCTTCTCTTCTCTCTCTCGTTTGGTTTTGTTCTTTTTCTTTTCTTTTCAAGAAGTGGTTGAAATCTGGATTTAACGAAATGTTTTAGCAGTAATTTCATAGGGTATAGTTGGTGCGGATTTATTCTTCACCTAGTGTGTGTTTCTAAATAAAGCAGATCGTTGACATTTTCCTCTTGGCTTTCTACATAGTTGGGCAGTGGCTGACGTTGGTTCATTTAATTACCAGGAGAACGGCGGATATAAATAACTTTTTGAGCTATTCCTATGTTTAGAAATGAAGCGTATTTTAATGTTTACATCTACACAGCGTTTCGACTGGCTTGCTCTTCGATTGTCATGAAATAACTTGTTTCCTAGACGTCTGGATAATATCGGGCAGGATACGAGCTCAGTTTCTTTCTAAAATAATAGCAACGCTCTTATCCACTGTGCCACGACGCCTGCACAGACATCAGTGGCATAGTGGTTAAAAAACGGAGTGTATATGTAAACATTAGAAAATTGCTACATCTCTAAAGATAAGGTTAATAATCCAAAAAATTATTATCTCATTATAATCTCAGACATTTAGACATTTAATCTCCAGTATTATGTTTCAGTATAAGAGCTTCGTAGGGACAGGCATTGATTGTACAATACTTGTTATCACATACTTCCATTTAGGCTTTAGTGATATCGTCGATAACCTTTAACATGAGTGAGATTTGGGTTTTTTTTACCAACTCTCATCAGAAATGTTCTACCATCTAAATACAGTTTATAGCAATTGGAAAAATTCTATAAACTACAGTTTTAAATTGTATTAAAGTTGTATATATGTTCCAGTCAACGCTATTGGTTTAGTTATATAAGGTGATACAAGTGCTGAGTGATGATTATGGCGAGGATGGGAAAGATAGTGTTGGTAGCTTGTTTACATTTTTATCACCTTCTTCTATGGCAGCTTTTGAAAATCATCTGATATTGCACGAGTTGGAAAACACAGTCTTTATCTGTGACAGCCATCATTCTCGCAACGAAATATTTTTGTTGGCGAAGCTATTTCGCTGTGATTTAAATTTGGATGGATTTCATCTAAGTGATTTTTTAAACCTTTTTCTATAACCGATAAAAAGATTTTATCAGTTTTTTTCATAATACCGGTATAGATTTTAAATGGGAAAACGAACAAATAATATAATCAAGTCGTACATTATCCTCCATATGGCTGCACCTTAGTCGTTGGTGGTATTCTTGCTTGCATGAGTCATGACGATCAAAACAAAATTCCATGTGGGGAAAAATAAGTCTTTGTAACCCAGACACAATAACGCTAAGTTATTAAGTAAACTGTGTTTCTCTTATATAATACAAAAAAGCACCTGGTACGACACTTGACTTATTTAAGTTGATAAAATTCTAAAGAAAAAATAAGACAATTATTTTCAACATTCAGTTTGGCCTGCACAACCGTAGTGTTGATGGCGCATGTGTTTTTTTTATGTATGTAACGTAAGCATTTTATGCATATATATATATATATATATATATATATATATATATATAATCTTACTGAGTGGAGCTTTTAAAGCTTAATTTTACTTGCTAGTGGCTTGGTGGCAAGGTTGTGAAGAAAAAGTTTTTGTTTTCTTTGCCATCCTTTAAGCGAAAATTCAACCCTTTAAGAAAATAGTGCTGACATTCATTATCCTAGATATTGTGACCATTTGTAACGCATGCATTCTTGATCTCCAAGAATCCAAGTTCAACTATACTTTAATCTAGTCGCGCCAATACTTAATTTGCATACTCCGCCTCAATAATCCATACCTGTCTTTTTTGTCCCGTATTGATAGTAAGTAGGCATATATCATTAAAATTTGTACATCTTATTTAAACATTTTACTTTTGTGGTACCAAGCAACAATATCAAGACGGTTGTGTTTTAATTTGGTCATTGATTTTATTCTTAGGTTCAACCAATAGTCTTCAGCAATCAGTCTCACTAATTCTGTTTTATTTACTTCTTTATTACTATGTTCTATATTGTTCTTGTTATCACCTCATTCTTGCTATCACCTCATACTCGGTTCTTCTACAGTCGGTAACAAAGTGATTGATGGCATCAGCTTTGACTTTGATTAAACTATATTTGTTGACAGCTCATGCTTTCTGTGTCTTGTGTAGTATTTAATTTTGAACGTAAATATGGCTGACTGGTATATTCGTTTTGGAACTAGATCCAGAGTACAATTTTCCTTCACAGTATCTTGGGAAAGTGCACAATCCCATAATCTCAAGCCCTCCCTGAATGTAGATGCAGAAATAAATCCAATTGTCTTCAAGGGAAGGAATACGATATATCCGTTGTTTATGAAGCACGGGTATCAACTAGTTATGACAACGTCGAACAGAGATTGAGCATTATACTGGATCAATGAAGAGAAAATTTAAATCCAGATGTAATAGCTATCTTTCGACCTTTAGACACAGTGAGAAGAGACATAACAACATTCTCAGCGCTTGTCTGGAAGCTTAAAGACGAAAGAATTAACTACGGCATCAAGTGGAAAATATTTTCCTGATCCAAACCCTATATTAATGAGTCAAAAAGATGTTAGATATGTTCTCTCGAAAACCTACATCATTTAAAGAACTTAGGAGCCTCCAATGACTACCTAAATTCCAGAAACGAGATATTTTTCTTTATGTTTGCATTTTAAAAATACATCTTGGCAGAATTTAAAAATAAGCCACCGGGCACATCTTAGACCATTACCATTTTATAACATATTTTTGACGTGCATACGTTCTAACGCTAGTTATCTCCCTTGTGTTTTCTTATCTGTTTCTTTCCGTTTTCTTCCTTATGAGCGTTCCTTGTTCAAGCGTCATTCATCTGCTTTAAAAGCAATTGAGCGTTCCCTGTTTAAACGTCATCTGCTTTGAAAGCAGATGACAAATGCTCTTGTCCTTATCAGATTGATAGATGGCAAAATATAATTTCGACCAGGAAGCCCTGTTGAGTTGTATCTCACAAGACACGTGGTTTTCGTTATAACATTATATATCATGGAATCTGCCGTCGTCAGACGACATATGAGGATTCGGAAATTACTTGCTAAACAGTCACGACGATGATATGTTTATAGTGATCAAAAATTTGTGTCCATATAAGCTCACTCTCTCCATCAAACCGATATCACCTGTACAGGCGCACGACGTGCCACATTCAGCAGACGGAATGGATTGTTTTGCTCAAGAACAGAATGCAACACCCGGTCTGGGAATGGAAACCACGATCTTGCAATCGTGAATGCAGCACCCTAACCACCAAGCCATGTGCCTTCTCTTACACATGATACATACATAAACACACACACACACACATACACACACACACACACACACACACACACACACACACACACA